>NW_028261387.1:95629244-95760823 GCF_051295495.1 Thamnophis sirtalis
AGGAAGGAAGGAAGGAAGAAAGATGGATGGTGGAAGGAAAGGAGGGAGGGAGGAAGATGGATGGTGGAAGGACGGGAGGGAGGAAGATGGATGGTGGAAGGGAGGAGGGAGGGAAGAAGGAAGGAAGAAGGAAGGAAGGAAGATGGATGGTGGAAGGAAAGGAGGGAGGGAGGAAGATGGATGATGGAAGGGAGGAAGGGGGGAAGATGGATGGTGGAAGGACGGGAGGAAGGAAGAGAGGACGGAAGGATGGAAGAGGAAGATGGATGGTGAAAGGAAGGAAAGAAGGAAGAAAGTCTCAAAATAATCCCTTTTCTCTCCCCCCCCCCAGCTTTATTGGTGGGGCTATGCAGATCACTGTCGTTGGTGAAATGCTTTCCTCAGTGACGATTTCAACATCCCCCAGTGGCAACTTGGTCATGAAGGTGACTTTGTGTAAAGTGGTAGTGAAGAGTTGCAAAACCAACCTTCCCAGCAGGTGAGAACTTGCAAGATGTGCCGTATTTGAACAAGGGTTCCTATCAAACAAAATTAAGTCCCGTGGTGAAAAAAAAACCCGTTACGTTCTACATTTAGGCAAGAAAAAAACCAAAGGCACAAAGATACAGGATAGGTCCCGGATGGCAAACCTATAGCCTGCGTGCATACGGTCTCTGCGTGATGCTCTGCCGAGCAGCGCGGAGGCATCGCGGAGCATCGCAGGAGCCATGTGTGCGCTGGCCAGCAGAGTTCGGCCTTTTGTAAAGCCATTTTTCGCCCTCCCCAGGCTCCAGAGGCTTTATAGGAGCCTGGGGGAGGACGAAAAGAGCCTCCCCCTCCTTCTGAAGGCCCTCCGGACGCTTCAGGAACTTCTCTAAGTCTCCGGAGCGCAAACCCCCCCAAACGGACACAAAAAAAAACCCCACGGCCCTATGGGCAAATGAACAAACTTCCAGTTTGCTCGTAGGATCCTTTTTAGTCCTCCGGAGGCTTCAGGGGACTCTAAAAAGAGTCCAAAGTTACAGCCTGTTGTGGCCCAACAGCGGCCGGCTGAGCTGTTGGTGGAATCTGACAGCGACGAACACTATGGGGCTGCCCTAGAGGCTGTGGAAGACTCTGGGGGGTTGTTCGGAGGCAGAGCAGGGACTAGAGAGGCCTGTTGGCCCCCAGGTGGCGTCTGAGTCAGGGAGCAGTGAGGAGGAACAGAGGGAGGCTGTGAGGAGGAGGGAGCAGCTTTGGAAAAAGGGTCACAGAAGGAAATAGGAAACAGGTGGCTACTGATTGGCCCCTCCCAGAGAGCTTATAGGTGGGGCGACGGGAGGAGAATTTTGCAGGAAACAACAGTTTACTAATCCAGGTGTAGCGAAAGTTTGGAGAATTCCGTGAGTTCAAGTCTTGTTTCCATAGAGATAATTTTTCTGGGCTCCTAGCCAAGGGGTTGTTTATCTCCCTCCTTAGTCGTGGCAGACAGCCAAGTATATATTAGAGGCTTGGGACAGAACACAGCCACACTGCAAAAAGTGATTTACGACCGTTTTTCAGACTTACGGCCATTGTGCCCCCCCCTCATGGTCATATGATCAAAATCCAGATGATTGGCAACTGGCTCATATTTATGACGGTTGCGGTGATCCCCTTTTGTGACCTTCCGACAAGCAAAGTCAATGGGGAAGACAGATTCGCTTAACAACCGCAGGACTCACTTAAAGAACTGCAGGGATCCCGCCAACTGTGGCCGGAAAGGTCCAAACTCACTGAACAACGGTCTCACTTAGCCACAGAAATTTTGGACTGAACTGTGGTCGTACTTGTCCTCTATAATTTCTTGCGCCTGCTTGTCTTCTCTTTCAGCATGCTTCCCAAGATAGTGAATAAGTTTTTGGATTCTACGCTCGGGAAAGTCATGCCCGGTGTGGTAAGTCTGGGGGATTTAAGGTGGTTGAATCATGGGCCTGGAAGGATGGGGGTGGCCAGGATCTTGGAGGGGACTTCTTGGAGTCTACTTGTCCCAAAGTTTGGCCAGGAAGAACAGACTTCAGATCCCATCTAGGAATTTCAGGCGCGTAGACCTAGACGAGGGATGGTGAAACTTCTTCTTATGGGGTACCAAAATTGTGTGTGTACGTGCTATTGCATGCACATGTGTGCCCACACCAATTCAATCCTCCCTGCTCCCCTGCGTATCCACATACGACCCCTTCCCAAGGCTCCGGAGGCTTTCCTGAAGCCTGGGGAGGGAGAAAATGACCTCTCCCGGGCCAGTGGTGGGTTCCGAATCCAGTTGCAACTGGTACTGAGCAACGGAGCCCAGCGTCCACCACGTGAACGTGTGCAGCACACATGCACGCGCCCGCACACACGTACATATATCCTTACCTCCTGCAATGCTCCGCGATGCCTCCTCGTCGCTCCAGCTGCTTCGGCGGAGCGTCGTGCAGGCGTCGTATGCTCTGTGCACCAGTCATAAGTGTGAAAAAGGGCCCTGAATCAACTTTTTTTTCAGTGTCCCCTGCAACTTCGGTCACTAAACCAACTGTTGTAAATGGAGGATTACCTGTAATTGACCCTAATTGGTGACCTCAAGTGGCCTTATCGATCCATAGTAGTCAAATAAATCAACACACCTCAGAGGTTACGTCCTCTCCCCGGTCAGGCTGCTGCCATCATCCTGGGCTCCAAAAATATTGGGAGACCCACAGGGGGGGGGGGGTTCCAAAATTTTTAGAACCTATTCTGTAGGTGTGGCCTGTTTTGTGAGAGTGGCTCGGTGGTCATGTGACTGGGTGGGTGTGGCTTGGTGGGCGTGTGACCATGTGGGCGTGGCCAGCTTGGAAAATGTGGTGAAACACACTTAACAACGCTCTTGCTTAGCAACCAAAATTTTGGGCTCACATGTGGTCATAAGGTCTCTTTCTCTCTCTCTCTCTCTCTCTCTCTCTCTCTCTCTCTCCTCTCTCTCTCTCTCTCTCTCTCTCTCTCTCTCTCACTCTTTCCTTCCTTTTGTCTCTCTCCACCTCTTTCTTTCTTTCTTCTCTCTCTCCCACTTCCTTTTTCTTTTTTCTTTCTCTTTCTATCTTTCTCTCTCTCTTTTTTCTCTCACTCTCCCTCCCCCCATTCCTTCCTTCCTTCCTTCCTTCCTTCCTTCCTTCCTTCCTTCCTTCCTTCCTTCCTTTCCTGTGTGTATCTCTCCCCCTTCCTTCCATCCTTCCTTCCTTCCTTTTGGAACAGGATCCAAAAGGTATGCTAAATTTCACGAACCGGTTCTGGCGTACCCGTGCGAACCAGGAGAAACCCACCCCTGGAGACCCAATGAGTTTTAGGGGAGATTTGAGTGCCCGTCGCCTTCCAATGCTGGCTTGATGCTTGTTTGCTGGCTGATGGGATGGTGTGCACAGAGGTTGCAGGGGGGGCAGAGAGTGCAGGCCCTAAGGCTGTTTACAAGGCAGGTTTTGCCACCCCTATTGTCCCTGTCTGTCCCCACCCCCATCCCCGACAATGAAGCCTCAAGGTCCCGTTTGATGCCTGGCAGGGGTGGATTTCTCGCCCCGTTCCAACCGGTTTGGTTGGAACGAGGCCGGCGGCGTCCTCACGCACGTGTGCGGCGTACTAGCATCTGTGCGATGCTCCAGCTGCTCCTGGAGGATCGCGCAGGCGCTGTATGCGTCCTGCGCATGCGTGGAAGCGCAGAATTCATCAAAACCGGGTTAGGAGTGGGTGTGGGCGCGCGGGCGCGCGCAGGCTCGGGGGGGGGCCTTCGCCGTTCCCGGAAGTTACTTACTTCCGGGTTCGGCGACCAACCGGTTTGCAGGGACCGCCGTGAACCGGTTGAAACCCACCCCTGATGCCTGGTATCTACGGTTCTTGTCCACTCATGTTTCCTTTCTCCCTCCTTTGCCTTCCAGTTGTGCCCAGCCGCCGACATGATGATGGAAAAAACAGTGTTAACATTTGAACAAATACTGTGTGAGTGTCTTTGTTTTCATCCCCGACTTAAACCTCTAAACCAGGGGTAGTCAACCTTTTTATACCAACTGCCCACTTTTGTATCTCTGTTAGTAGTCAAATGTTCTAACCGCCCACCGGTTCCACAGTAATGGTGGTTTATAAAGTAGGGAAGTAACTTTACTTTATAAAATTTATAAAGCAGAGTTACAGCAAACCCCCCCCCCCCCCCACTGCCCACCATGAAAGCTGGAACGCCCACTAGTGGGCGCTAGGGACCAGGTTGACTATACCACTGCTCTAAACAGTAAACAGACCTTTACTTAGAAAGGTGTAGTTTATTAGCGATCAAGTGTACTGTAGGAGTGTAAAGCCAGAACTGAAAATCACGCACCAAAATCCCTACGTTCTATACTTCCTTCCCTAAACTGCTTCTCCTTGCCCATCCCAATATAAGGGTTCAGGCAAGATGTTTTCATAATGGTCAGCCCAAGCGGAGTCTGGTATGCGTCCTCCCTCCTTCTTCCAGCTGGGTGACCATGAGCCAGCCTCTCAAGGAGATACAGCACTTCCTTTCATTTCCCCAAGCAGTTCCTGGGGAAATGAAAGTAACGGGCTGTAACTCAGAGACTGCCACAAAGAAGAGGGAGTCAAGCTATTCTCCAAAGCACCTGAGGGTAGGAGAAGATGCAATGGGTGGAAACTAATCAAGGAGAGAAGCAACTTAGAACGGAGGAGAAACTTCCTGACAGTGAGAACAATTAATCAGTGGAACAACTTGCCTCCAGAAGTTGTGAATGCCCCAACACTGGAAGTCTTTAAGAAGAGGTTGGATAGCCTCCAAGGTCCCTTCCAACTCTGTCTATTCTATTCTATTCTAATCATGGAGAGAAGCAACTTAGAACTAAGGAGAAACTTCCCAACAGTGAGGACAATTAATCAGTGGAACAGAAGTTGCCTCCAGAAGTTGTGAAAGCCCCAACACTGGAAGTTTTTAAGAAGATGTTGGATAGCCATTTGTCTGAAATAGTATAGGGTTTTCTGCCTAGGCAGGGGGTTGGACTAGAAGACCTCCAAGGTCCCTTCCAACTCTGGATAGGTAAGAGCCTTCTGTGTGCCTTCGGTGTTTAATCATGCCGGCCACATGACCACGGAGACATCTTCGGATAGAGCTGGCTTTGAAATGGAGATGAGCACTGCCCCCTAGAGTCGGGAACAACTAGCACAAATGTGTGAGGGGAACCTTTACCTTTATTAATAAAAAAAGCAGTAAAACGTGATAAATATATAGGTGTAGTTATATGATATAAGGGGCATGGAAGGGTTAACATGCACAGATTAGGATGGGGCCCCAGAGGTGGGTTCCTACCAGTTCGCACCTATTCGGTAGAACCGGTTCGTCAAATCTACCGAACCGGTTAGAAGAGGTTCCACCAGTGGACCCGGAAAGCAGGCCACACCTACAGAAGATGTTCCAAATTTTTTTGAAACCCACCACTGGTGGGTGTGTAATGTCCCGCAGTTAGCTACGCTTTAATAATGATCTAGTAATATTTCCTTATACATTTTAGGGACCTTTCCTTACATAATTGGTGTTTTCTTTCATACTTTTGGATTTCTAATTTCTGTTTCCGTTAGTTGGAAATTGCTAAAACCAATCCCACGTGAAAAAAGTATTCAAAGCCTTTTTGATTTTAATTGTCAATTTATTTATTCCTGCCCATTGTAATATTTATTCATTTACATGTCTCTGTTTTTCCACGGCTGTGCAAACACAATTCCAGCAGCTGCTAACATGTGTAAAATTAAATATAGATTATATTCCCTTTCAAATAGCCAACAAAATATTTCTGGTTTTAATTCCCCTATCTTGCTTTACGATTGCTTCTAACCACTAACTTCTGAATAGCTACTTGGACCGACCTAAGTACTAATTCATAATTTCATATCCGGTCACATGGGTGGCCAGCCACTCCCATCCGGTCACATGGGTGGCAAGCCACTCCCACAAAGGAGGCCACACCCACAGAGTAGGTTCCAACAATTTTTGAAACCCACCACTGATGGGGCCCCTATGCCCATCAGGCCCATGTGTTAAGACAGCGCTCAGATGAAATAACAGTCAATTTTTAGGGAGGTTGGATAAGAAATCCAGAAGAAAAATTCCAAGCAGCATCTTCCTAAACTTTAGAGATGCTGGCTTATTGACTTGAGGTTGAAATGTTGAAATGTTTTCTTGAACGAAAAATCAGTAAATGAGTCAGTAAATGAGAATCTTTTCCCCAAAACTGAAATGAGAGCCGGATCTTAGAATGTTGTGCATGGCATCCTTTCTCCACATTTCTCCGCTGGACAAAACAACTTGGTGGCACAGTGGTTAGGGTGCAGTACTGCAAGCCACTTCAGCTGACTGTTACCTGCAGTTCAGCGGTTCAAATCTCACCGGCTCAAGGTTGACTCAGCCTTCCATCCTTCCGAGGTGGGTGAAATGAGGACCCAGACTGTGGGGGCGATATGCTGACTCTGTAAACCGCTTAGAGAGGGCTGAAAGCCCTATGAAGCGGTATAGAAGTCTAACTGCTATTGGTTGCATGTAACCTTGCAACTCCCAATTCGTAGCTCCTGAGATCTCACTGGCAGGAATAGTGTCTTCTGGAAAGCCCAGGAGTTACAGCTGGTTGGAGAAACTGCTGGAAGAAACCATATTTTAATGCATTGTGGGGGGGGGGGGGGACACAATTTCTGTATCTTTCATAGCCAAGAAACCTATTGGGAATATTGGATATATTTGGTATGAAATATCAGGAAAACCAGTCGTCCACACAAAATACATCAACATTGATCTCAAGGTAAGAGTGGTTGGCTACCTTATTTATCACATCCCCATGTGTGTGTGTGTGTGTGTGTATGTGTGTGTGTGTGTTGTAAGTGGGTTGATTGGCTGTGTAGTTGCAGCCTGATTAGTACATGGAGTTGATGTTTGTAGATCGGTCGGCTGTTTCGTATCACCCTGTGTGGCTGAGGTGCTGGCTGTGTGTCCGTTGTTCTTTTGTGTAGGGCTTTTGTGTCATTTCTTTCTAGCAGGGTGAGGTGGCCACTGACCTTTTAGAACAGCCGGTTGACCTGATTGGGGAGATGATATTCTTGGGTCCCCAAAATTAGTGCCACCCAAGAATATCGTCTCCCCAATCAGGTCAACCAGCTGTTCTAAAAGGTCAGTGGTCACTTCACCCTGCTAGAAAGAAATGACATAGAATAGAAAATAAGCAATTGAATAGAAAACAAAGAATATAATAGAATTCTTTATTGGCTGAGTGTGATTGGACACACAAGGAATTTGTCTTTGGTGCAGATGTGCTCTCAGTGGACATAAATGGACAAGATACGTTTGTCAAGAATCCTAAGGGGCAACACTTAATGATAGTCACAGGGTACAAATAAGCAACCAGGAAACAATCCATATCAATATAAATTGTAAGGATACAAGCAACGAAGTTCCAGTCCTGCAGTAGAAGAGATTGGACCACCATTTGTCTGGAATGGTATAGGGTTTCCTGCCTAAGCAGAGGGTTGGACTAGAAGACCTCCAAGGGCCCTTCCAACTCTTGTTATTCTATTCTGTTCTATTGTATTCTATTCTGTTCTGTTGTAAAGTCAACTTTCTAAGGCTACTTCCAATTGCTATACAACACGAAGAGTTCTTCACTAGCTTTTCATGGGGATTGACCTCAGCTACTAACTCTTGACAACTCTTCCTTTGCGTAGTTGGGCATGGCCTTCCATCCTTCTCAAAGGCTCAGGGTCAATGGAGTCAGCTGGGCCTCCTGTATCTACAAAGTCCTATTGCATAAGCCTCCTCAGCTTCCAATGGAAGTGTGGTTGGATGGGAAGGCTAGATGATCTAGGACTAGCAGACCTCCAAGGTCCCTTCCAACTCTGTTTATTCTATTCTATTCTATTCTGTTCTGTTCCATTCCATTCCATTCCATTCTATACTATTCTTATTCCTAATGCTATTCTATTCCATTCCATTCCATTCCATTCCATTCTATTCTATTCTATTCTATTCTATTCTTTATTTTCTATTTTATTCTTTATTCTCTATTCCATTCCATTCTATTCTAGTCTTATTCCTAATTCTATTCTATTCTATTCTGTTCTATTCTTTATTTTCTATTTTATTCTTTATTCTCTATTCCATTCCATTCCATTCTATTCTTATTCCTTATTCTATTCTGTTTTGTTCTGTTCTGTTCTGTTCTATTCTTATTCCTAATGCTATTCTATTCTATTCTATTCTTTTCTATTCTTTGTTCTTTATTCTATTGTATTCTTTATTCTCTGGTCCATTCCATTCTTATTCTGAATGCTATTCTATTCTATTCTATTCATTGTATTCTATTCATTCTATTCTACTATTCTATTCTTTGTTCTTTATTCTATTTGTTCTTTATACTTTTTATTCCATTCTTATTCAAAATTCTTTTCTTTATTTTCTATTCTATTCTTTATTTTCTATTTTTTATATTCTATTCTATTCTTTATTTTCTATTTTTTATATTCTATTCTATTCTTTATTTTCTATTTTTTATATTCTATTCTATTCTTTATTTTCCATTCTAGTCTTTTCTATTCTATTCTTTGTTCTTTAATCTATTGTATTCTTTATTCTCTGGTCCATTCCATTCTTATTCTGAATGCTATTCTATTCTATTCTTTTCTATTCTATTCTTTGTTCTTTATTCTATTTGTTCTTTATACTTTCTATTCCATTCTTATTCAAAATTCTATTCTTTATTTTCTATTTTTTATATTCTATTCTATTCTTTATATTCTATTCTATTCCATTCCATTCTATTCTTATTCCTAATTCTATTCTATTCTGTTCTCGGAGGCATGGGAGCCAGAAGATCCAAGGACGAGGTCAAATGTCCAGTACCCAGAGCTGATGTTGCAAGACCTTGTCTCCAAACTCCAAACTTTGTTTTGCAACAGCAGCAAACAGAATTATGGAAAGAATGAGATTCTCGCTTCTTTCCTGCCATGAAGGAAGCATTGCAGGCTTTGGTTGGGGGGGTGGAGGGCAGGAGCCCCGAATAAAATTGGACATAGAGATCTAATGTCCAAGTTGGGGGGGTGGCCCCTGCACCCCTCCAATCCAATGTGTCCTTTGGGGCAAGTTTCACTTGCTTTTGAAATGGTGACGAAGCTGCTATCGACGCTTCCTTTTCTAGGTCAAAATACAAAAGAAAAATGGAGAAATGGTACCGTTCGAATGTGAGCCCCTCCCCGACGACCTGCCCCCCTGCAAAGAGAAGATGTCTGCAGTCTACCTGCCTGCCAGTGCCCTCAACGCTGTCCTGGCCTTGGTCCACCACCTTTTCAACAACGCTCTGACCAAAGTGAAGGTGAGGGAACATTCCTGTAATAGAGTCATGGTTGATTTCTATGGGAAAGAAACCTTGCCTTCCATGGGTGTGTGTGTGTGTGTGTGTAAGGGCCTTGCTTGCCATTCTTGGCTCAATTTTGGCTACTCATGTATTTATCTCCCTCTTTTTTTTCTCTTTTCCTTTTGTTAGGGCACCGCCCCAACCTCTGACGAGCTCAAGAAAATATTGCCAGGTGTAAGTTCCCTGGGCATTTTGGGGTGATGTTGTGTTGGGAGAAACGCCCTTCTGGGTTCAGCTCCAAGTGTGGGAAAAGACACTGGAAACACGGAGGCTGCTTGGAAAGATGGTTTTAATGGTGGACAGGACCACGTGGCTTGAGCTCCTGGACAGAAAAGTGGGGATCAGAGGCTTCCAGATGTTGAATGAAGAAGAAGAGAGAAGCAGAGATGCTAAAAGTCCCTGGTTTTATCTCCTCTCTGGCCTTTGATCTTCATCTTGTCTTCTGATTGGTTGTCAGACTCCCAGGGGGGGGGCACCCAGGGGCAACTCTCTAGGCTGTGCTTTGAGTCCAAGTTTGGTTGAGCATCGCTTCTTCCCAGGTGTCCTGTGGTGAGATGGGTCAAGGGCTAATGCTATCATGCCTTAATCCCATCAACCTGGAGCTGAAGAGGGGGAGATCTTTGTTATGTAGAATAGGCCCAGGCCTTTTAACAGCCCATTGACAAAGGGGGGGGAGGCTATAAAGAGTGAGTCTGCCTAAAACACGTTTCTCCATTTCTGATCCAGGGAAATGATAATATTCTGCCTTTTTCAATCGTTACCAGGATGTTTCATTTTTCTAGGAGAGGGGTGGGCTTTTAAACTTGCTCAGCTCTCCAGGAAGTCGTCCTCAGAAGGGTGAAAATTCCTCTTTGATGGAGCAGCTGAAATGTTCCCTGGGCAGATCTGATCTGAGCCAGGATTCCTGAAGCAGAAGTTGTTCCTAGAACAAGGAGGGGGTGGCTTTCATGGGAAATAGAGAGAGAGAGAGAGGTTCTCCTGGGGTCCTGACTCAGGAGGAGGAAGAGGAGGATGTCAGAGTTTGTTGCATAAATTCAGATCCAGAAAGCAGAGATGGATAAATGAGGCAGCTGGATTCATTAACTTCTTTAACACACATAAAAATAGATGAATGAATGTACAATACCAACAGGTGGTTCTTCCAAGTGGGAAGGAGCAGGAGAGTTACAGGCAAACACAAGCAGTTGGCTTCATCCCAGCAGACAAGGCCAGACAGCCTCCTAAGTTTACTTCTCACAGCAGCAAACTGCTTAAGTTTCTGTTTCAATTCTCTGCACAGACTCCGATCTGTTTAAGCTCCCCTTGGCTGACGTAGTTGCTATGCCTATTCATTGGCTGACCTTGTTCCCATGTTCTCTCCCAGTCATGAATATTTTAACAGAAAAGGAGGAGGAGGAGGAGGAGGAGGAGGAGGAGGAGGAGGAGGAGGAGGAGGAGGAAAAAGAAGGCTTTGGGGTCTTGGTGCTCACTGAAAATGGTTCATGATCCAACTGGGTGTCATCCTCAGTGCTAGAATCAGGGGTGGGATTCAGCTGGTTGGCACCGGTTTGAGCGAACCGGATGTCAATTTCGCATCTGGTTTGCTGGACTGGTTGTTGCAAGGACCCGCTGGCCCCTCCCACCCTGCCCCTCTCCTCCCTTCCCAGGAATCTCCACGTGGCCCATTCATCATACCAGGCAAGTGTAGGGCCCGCGTGGAGGTTTGTGGAGGAGGTGGAGAAGGTGGCGAGAGGAGGAGAATTGAGGTCCTTGGCGCGCTCTGAGATTTCTTATATTCTTGCAGACCTTACATCACTACAATTTGTAGCATTATCAGTGCTAGAAGGGAGGATGAAAAGGAGGAGGAGGAGGAGGAGGAGGAGGATGAGTTGGGCGGGGTCCTTGGTGCTCTTTGAGCTTGGTTGTTTCCTTGCAGATGTTTCATGATCTGAGTAGAGAAGAGAGTTCCCTGAGCAGGAGACAGATCACTCTTCCTAAGCACTGGCTGTTTTGTTCTTTTTCAAAAGACCTTTGCTTGACTTTCAAAAGCCTCCTCCTCCTCCTCCTCCCCTCCCCTCCCTTCCCCCTCCCCTCCTCCTCTTTCTTCTTCTCCTCCTCCTCCTCCTCTTCTTTTCCTCCTCCTCCTCTTCTTCCTCTTCTTCTTCTCCTCCTCTTCTCCCCCTCCCCTTCTTTTCCTCCACCTCCTCCTCTTCTTCCTCTTCTTTTTCTTGTTCTTCTTCTCCCCCTCCCCCCTCTCCTCCTCCTCTTCTCCTCCCCTCTTCTTCTTCTTCTTCTTCTTCTTCTTCTTCTTCTCCTTCTTCTCCTTCTTCTCCTTCTTCTCCTTCTTCTCCTCTCCTCCCCATCTCCCTCTTCTTCTCCTCCTCTCCTCCTCCCCCTCTTCTTTTCCTCCCCTCCTCTTCTCCTCCCCCTCCCCTTCTTCTTCTTCCTCTTCCTCTTCTTCCTCTGCTTCTTCTTCTCATCCTTCCTCTCCTCCCCCTCCTCCCCCTCCTCCTCTGCTTCTTCTTCTTTTCCTCCTCCTCTCCGCCTCTTCCTCATCCCCTCCTTCTCCTCCTTCTCCTTTTCCTCCTCTTCCTCTTCTCCTCCTCTTCTTCTTTCCCCCTCCTCCTCCTCCACCTTCTTCACCCAAGGGCTTCAGGAAGGATGATGAGTGTCAGAAGCGAGGTGGGAGAACGAGGCAGTGAATTGAGGCAGGGGACAAAACATGTAAAGCTTCCCTTTCTTAAGCGGTCTTTATTCATGGCCTGGTTTTAAATGTGTCTCTCTCTCCCCCCCCATTTTATCCAGGTCGGCCTGCCTGCTGGGAAGAAGATGAAAATCCAAATATCTCACACAGCCAGCCCCACGTTCAGCGTGGCGGCTTCCGCCAGCTCCATAACCACCTACACCGAGGTTTCCTTCTTGGATGTGAAAGGAGGCAAGAAGCTGCTGTCCATCAAGATGGTAACATCTTCCCTTCCTCTTTTGCTGGAGACCAAAAGTTTTGACCTGTTCAGGCATCCCCCCCTCCCCAAAATAGCAATAGCAATAGCAGTTAGACTTATATACCGCTTCACAGGGCTTTCAGCCCTCTCTAAGCGGTTTACAGAGTCAGCATATCACCCCCAACAACAATCCGGGTCCTCATTTCACCCACCTCGGAAGGACGGAAGGCTGAGTCAACCTTTGAGCCGGTGAGATTAGAACCGCTGAACTGCAGATAACAGTCATCTGAAGTGGCCTGCACCCTAACCACTGCGCCACCTCGGCTCGATGAAACTCTGGTTCAGGCAGAGGAAAGGGATGAAGTGTGACCCCAGTTTAGAATCCATTCAAAGGCCCCTTGGTCACCACAACGTAAACAAAAGATGTGGAGACTCTAGAAAGAGTGCAGAGAAGAGCAACAAAGAGGATTAGGGGACTGGAGACTAAAACATACGAAGAACGGTTGCAGGAACTGGGTATGTCTAGTTTAATGAAAAGAAGGACCAGGGGAGACATGATAGCAGTCTTCCAATATTTCAGGGGTTGCCCCAAAGAAAAGGGGGTCAAGCTATTCTCCAAAGCACCTGAGGATAGAACAAGAAGCAATGGGTGGAAACTAATCAAGGAGAGAAGCAACTTAGAACTAAGGAGAAACTTCCTGACACTTAGAACAATTAATCAGTGGAACAGAAGTTGCCTCCAGAGGTTGTGGATGCTCCAACACTGGAAGTTTTTAAGGAGAGATTGGACAGCCGTTTGTCTGAAGTGGTGTAGGGTTTCCTGCCTAGGCAGGGGGTTGGACTAGAGGACCTCCAAGGTCCCTCCCAACTCTGTTCTTCTATTCTATTCTACCTCTCCATCAAGGCTGCGCCATGGAGACCTTCAGATGCCTACTTAGATAATTAGGGAGCATCTATTTAACTCTTCCCACCTCCAGCCCCCCCCCCCCAAGGTACCTTCCAGTCTGGAGGAACTGAGTGTAGGGATGTTCTTCGCAATCCCAATGCCTGAAGAGAAAATAACCTTGAGGAGGTTTAAGTCCTTGAAAAGTTGTGGAACGTTGTTTAGTATAGAAAGCTAACCAGGAGCCTGGGAACGGACCTCAATCCACAGCGATGGGGGACGGGGGGGGGGGGGGAAGGAGGATTTGAAAATGCAGATGTGGAGAAATGTTAGCTGGGCTTCATAAAACATCTGCTACAATGAGAATTAGGTTCTGAGGGCAGAGGAGAACTCTTCTACTTTGGAGCAACTTTGGGGACGGAGGGAGGGAGAGAGGACGAAGGAAAGATGAGAAAGAGAGAGGGAAGAAGATTTGGAGGAAGAAGGGAAGGTGAAAGGGGTGGAGGCAGGAAGGAAGAAGGGAAAGTGGAGGGGAGGAAGAAAGGAGAAGAGGAAGGAAGAAGGAAAAAGGGAGGGAGGAAGGGAGAAGGGAAAGTGGAAAGGAAGGAAGGAGAGGGGGAAGGAAGAGAAGAAGGGAATCACAAGGAAGGAAGGATGGAAGGAAGGAGAATAGGTAGGAAGTAAGAAGGGATGGAGGGAAGAAGGAAGGAAGGGGAAGGAAGAAAGGAAGAAGGAAGGTGAAAGGGAGCAGAGAAGAAGGCAGAAGGCAGAAGGGAAAGTGGGAAGGAAGGAAGAGAAGAAAGGAAGGTGAGAAGGAAGGAAGGAAGGAAGAAGGAAGGTGAAAGGGGTGGAGGCAGGAAGGAAGAAGGGAAAGTGGGAGGGGAGGAAGAAAGGAGAAGAGGAAGGAAGAAGGAAAAAGGGAGGGAGGAAGAGAGAAGGGAAAGTAAAAAGGAAGGAAGGAGAGGAGGAAGGAAGAGAAGAAGGGAATCACAAGGAAGGAAGGATGGAAGGAAGGAGAATAGATGGGAAGTAAGAAGGGATGGAGGGAAGAAGGAAGGAAGGGGAAGGAAGAAAGGAAGAAGGGAAGGTGAAAGGGAGCAGAGAAGAAGGCAGAAGGAAAAGTGGAAAGGAAGGAAGAGAAGAAAGGAAGGAAGGAAGGAAGGAAGGAAGGAAGGAAGGAAGGAAAATGTAATGCTCCTCCTGGACCAAAAACCTTGTCAGGCCTCTGAGGCCCTCTGCTCTCTTTCTCTTCTTCCTCTTTTCAATTCTAGAAGCACGACTGCAGCGTCACTTTTGCCACTGAGCAGGAGCACCTGGCCATCAACCTGAAAGCCGGATCTTGCAAGTATGCAAGCTTCTTGCTCTGCAGAGCCCAGCGGAAGGAGGGGGTCTTGGGGGGTCTCCTCCAAGCTCTGGGCTGCTTTGCAAAATGAGCCCCAAAGATACCCCCAAACATGGGTGGTGTTTTGTTGTTGTTGAACGATGATGGTCTCTCCTGTAGAGGATGGATTCCACTGGGAAACCTTGCAGCAAGTACATTATGGGTGGGGGGGGTGGGGGGTGGGAGTGTTAATCTCTGGAGAACGTGTAGATTCAAAGTTTCATGCGAAGAAGATCATCCGCACCCAAAATCCAACTAGGATGGGAATGGAAGAGAAAATCGAAGAGCTGATCTTTAGGTTTTTCATTTTTGGGGATAAAGAATAAGATGTTTTTAGGAAATAATTTCCTCCCCCTCCCTCCCTCCTTCCTTCCCCTTCCCCTTCCCTCTCGCTCCCTTCCTCTATCCCTTTTCTTCCTTCCTTCTTTCCTTCCTACCTTCCTTCTTTCCTTCCTTCCTACCTTCCCTCCCCCCTCCTCCTTTTCTTCCCTTTTCTTCCATCCCTTTCCCTCTCCCACTCCTCCCTCTCTCCTTTCCCCTTCCTTCCTGACCTCCTTCCTTCTTCCTTCCTTCCTTCTTTCCTTCCTTCCTTCTTTCCTTCCTTCCTTCCTCCCTCCCCTCTCCTTTTCCCTCCCCTCCCTTCCCCTTCCCCTCTCCCTTCCTGTCCCCTCCTCTCTCCTTTCCCCTTCCTTCCCCCCTTCCTTCCCCCCTTCCTTCCTTCTTTCCTTCCTTCCTTCCTCCCTCCCCTCTCCTTTTCCCTCCCTCCCTTCCCCTCTCCCTTCCTGTCTCCTCCTCTCTCCTTCCCCCTTCCTTCCCCCCTTCCTTCCTTCCTTCCTTCTTTCCTTCCTTCCTTCCTCCCTCCCCTCTCCTTTTCCCTCCCTCCCTCCCTTCCCCCTCTCCCTTCCTGTCCCCTCCTCTCTCCTTTCCCTTTCCTTCCCCCTTCCTTCCTTCCTCCCTTCCTTCCTCCCTCCCCTCTCCTTTTCCCTCCCTCCCTCCCTTCCCCTCTCCCTTCCTGTCCCCTCCTCTCTCTTTTCCCCTTCCTTCCTCCCTTCCTTCCTCCCTCCCCTCTCCTTTTCCCTCCCTCCCTCCCTTCCCCTCTCCCTTCCTGTCCCCTCCTCTCTCTTTTCCCCTTCCTTCCTTCCTTCCTCCCTCCCTCCCCTCTCCTTTTCCCTCCTTCCCTTCTCTTCCCTTCTCCCTTCCTGTCCCCTTCTCTCTCTTTTCCTTCTCCTCTCCTCTCCCTTCTCTTCCCCTCTCCCTTCCCCTCCCCTTTCCCTTCCCTTCCATCCTTCTCTCTCTTTCCATCTTCTCAATCTTTTCGGGAATTTAGGAGAATCAAATCAAAAGGACAGCCCAATCATGGGAACTTTCCAGTGGGTGGGGGTGGGGGACACAGGAGTTCATTCAAAGGTCTGGCTGTTGGCACGTAAATTCCCCGAGGGGGCTTCTTCCTTCATGCCCTTCTGGCTGCCATCTTGACTTTTTTTGACCCTGATTTGCCGTCCTCTCTGGAAGCAAATCCATGCTGGTTTGTCAGATGCTGGGAAAATATAGTGAGGCCGCCGAAGTGGACGAGATAAAATCACATATCACAGATAGATTCTCCCCTCTCCTTCTTCTCTTTACAGGACCGTGGAACTTTCTTCCCCCAGTGGAGATGTAAGCTTGAAGCTATTTAAGATACTGGGGGGGGGGAAGGGGGGGTCACACCTTTAAATGTCCAAATGTTGGACATTGCAAAAAGGTATTGCAAGCATCCGTCGCAGAACTGGGAATTATGGAGGAGAGCCAGGTCCTAGCTTGGATGGAAATAATATCTATTTTTTTCCTATTTTTTCAAAGCGTAAACAGCTTTTTGGATCCCAAAATTCCCTTTTTTGGTGGGGGGGGGGGAGAACATAGTTTCTACTTCCATTCTAGTCCCCTCACCACCAGTCTTGGGGATTTTCTTTATGTTCTCCAGCTCCGATTTTTGACTTGTCCCTTCTTGCTGTTGTAGGTAACAGCAGCAGCGAAATACACGGAAACCATCATGGAGCATCATATGCCACATTGCAATGGTAAGTTTCGGTCTTTGGAAGTCAAATTTTGGTAGCTCCTATATCTGGGGAAAAGCACAAAGACTCTGTCAAAGCGTTTGGATTATCAGCTTGTTCAGCTTTAAATGGGAGGAGGATTTCATAGCTGCCCGCTGATGTAAGGTTGTAAGTTGTAAACCGTAAGCTGATGCAACGAGGATGATTCAGCATTACGTGTATCGCCTATTTAAGGCTCTGGTGGGGTCCACACAAGTCATTTACCCTTTTAAGAGGTGCCTATATATAGGTGGCCATTAGAGGGTGTTTTTCTCTCTCTCTTCGTATATCTCCTTTCTCTCCTTGTGTCCGTAGCTGAGTGATAAGGGATTTACCTACCGTGTGTATGTCTGTATATATTTATATATAAATCACTATTAATTGTCTAAAGCAGTGTTTCTCAACCTTGGAGACTTTAAGTCCTCTGGACTTCAAGTCCCAGAATCCCCCAGCCAGCTGTGCTTTAAGTCCAGAGGACTTAAAGTCGCCAAGGTTGAGAAATACTGGTCTAAAGGCTCAGTGTGCTGTGTTTTGTTCCTGTGTTTATTTCAAAACAATGGTCGCTGAAGCTACGGTGGAATAATGAGCGATTTTTATAATATCGAAGGGCAATACCTAGGAAGAGATCACAAATATAGGGCCCAAAGAAAGGTTATTTATGTTTAAATGAATTAATGGGGGAACGTGAAAGAAATATGAAATGAGATAAATATTGCTGAAGTTGGAAATAAGAATTTCACATGCTATTTCTGTTATCATCGTTAATGTTGTTCAAAAAAGGATTTGACCCAGTCAATGCAGTGCCCACAAATTATGTACGTTTATTACTGGAAAAATATAACACACACACACACACACACACACACACACACACACACACACACAAACACATATACACACACACACACATCATGCTGTTAAAACTCTGACAAAATATCCCTTCAATGGTAACTGCAGTATTTACCGGTATTTATTTATTTAACCGGTGCACACTGGAAGAATTCCCTCTACGGAGAAAAAAAAGGTGAACTCATATACATTTTGGCAGAAGAGGAGAAAACGGTAGCACTTCCTTCGCGTAGATAATCACTGGTGTAAGCACGAATATTCATAATTAGCAAACCTCAAATTTCTTTGCTGCCCTTCTGTTGTTACGATCCTCAAGAAAGGAGTTAGAGCAATGAGAATAGCACTTAGACTTATATAACGCTTTGCAGTGCTTCCCAGCCCTACTCTAAGCAGTTTATAGAGTGAGCATATTTGTCCCCAACAATCTGGCTCCTCATTTTTAACCACCTTGGAAGGATGGAAGGCTGAGTCGACCTGGAGCCGGTGAGAATCGAACTGCTGGCAGTCAGCAGAATTAGCCTGCAATACTGCATTTTAGCCACTCTGCCACCATGGCGAGGGTGGGAGGGAGGGAAGGAAGGAAATGGGAATGGCAGGAAGGTGGCAATAGCACGTAGACTTATATACTGCTTCACAGTCCTTTACAGCCCTCTCTAAGTGGTTTTCAGAGTCAGCCTCTGCCCCCCCCCAACAATCCTAATTTTACCGACCTCAGAAGGACAGAAGGCTGAGTATAAAAAAGTATAAAAAAGAGATCGAGACTCTAGAAAGAGTGCAGAGAAATAAACAAAGATGATGAGGGGGACTGGAGGCTAAAACATACGAAGAATGGTTGCAGGAACTGGGCCTGGCTGGTCTAGGGGAGAGAAGGACCAGGGGAGACAGGAGAGCATCTTCCAGTATTTGAGGGGCTGCCTCAGAGAGGAGGAAGGGGGTCCAGCTATTCCCCAAAGCATTTGGAGGCCAGACAAGGAAGAATGGATGGCAACTGACCAAGGAGAGAAGCAACTGAAAATTATTAATTTCTAACCTTCCAAATTGGAGTGACTCTACTTAGCAACATAAATTTGGGGCGCTCCATTGCGGTCTTAAGTTGAGGACAGAGAAGGTTCAAGGTTCATTGAACCTTCATTGAGAAGAAGGGGTTAAGCTATTTCCCAAAGCACCTTTGAAGGCCAGAGAAGGAAGAATGGATGGAAACTGACCAAGGAGAGATTCAACCTGGAAATAAGGAAGAATTTCCTGACAGTGAGAACCATCAACCCATGGAAGAGAAGTTGCCTTCGGACGTTGTGGGAGATTCATCCCTGGAAGCTTTCAAGAAGAGACTGGACTGCTGTCTGTCAGGAATGGTGTAGGCTCTCCTGCTGGGTAGGGGGTTGGACTAGATGACCTACGAAGTCCCTTCCAACTCTGTTAATCTGTATCGGAAACCTTAGAAATTCTCGAAAGGGGTCGTCACTGAGAGAGCTAGAGATTTTCCAGAAATGGGTAAATAGAGATGGACTCACTTTTTTATTTATTTAATTGCAAACACACACACACACACACACACACACACACACACACACGGATGTATTTGCTTAGGAGGGAAAGCAAGTGCCGGTAGATCAATCCACAGCCTTTTGGGGTGGGGTGGGGGGGGATGTCTCCCTAGAAGGAAGCGAGTGAGGGTCTCGATCAGGAAAGGGAAGGTGAGTCCAATGGCTTATTGTCCTCTTGCAGGGATCTTCGCCAAGAACCGGGTTCCCCTTCCAAGCATCATGAATGCCACAAGCACCGAGCGTGACGCCGAGCTCATCCTTGCAGACGTGAGTAGATGGAACCTTGCACATTTGTCCAGATGGGGTTTGACCCACTGGCCGTTCCTTTCGTGGCCACTCAAAGTGACAGCAACAGGGACAAAAGGGCCCCAGGACGGATCTTTTCACCCTTAGGAGCATTTTCAGCATCTCCATGCTGACGGGACCAAAATTTAGATAACAATAGCAATAGCAATAGCAGTTAGACTTATATACCGCTTCATAGGGCTTTCAGCCCTCTCTAAGCGGTTTACAGAGTCAGCATATTGCCCCCAACAACAATCTGGGTCCTCATTTTACCCACCTCGGAAGGATGGAAGGCTGAGTCAACCTTGAGCCGGTGAGATTTGAACAGCCGAACTGCAGAACTGCAGTCAGCTGAAGTAGCCTGCAGTGCTGCATTTAACCACTGCGCCACCTCGGCTCTCTTGCTTGGTACCCGACTCATATTTATGACGGCTGCCATGTCCCGGGGTCACCTGTCCCACTCTTGAGATTTTCTGACGGGCAAAGTCCAATGGGGAAGTTGGATTCGCTTAGCAACTCACTTAACGACTGCACCGATTCCCTTAACAATCGGGCGTCGGGAAAAGTTATAAAATGGGGCAAAACTCACTTAACAAGGGTCTCCCTTACCAACATAAATGTCAGGCTCGATTGTAGTCGTAAGTCAAGGACGGCTTCTGTTGGGGTTGATTATACCTGAAGAGGGCTCGTGTCAGGCCTGCCCCAGTCCACCCCCAGGAGGAACCTGGGCCAGTCCTGGGGGCCGAGAAAGCTGAGGCGAGGGCTCTGCGTCGGAGGCAGAGAGGGAGCTAGACAGCAGTGAGGCAGAGGAACAGCTGGAGCCTGTTCCCAGTGTGCGCATGCGCAGAGCTGCCGGAAGACAAGAACATCTCCGTAATCAGGGTCAGCTTGGGAGTAAAGCCACACCTTGGAGGTGATTGGCCCCTCCCATAGGACTCAAAAGAGGAGCGGATGGGGAGGGGGCTTCTGCAGGAAACAATCCGTTCCTTCGGTCCGTTCAAGAGTGGAAAGTTCTGTTTGTGACTCCAAGAGACTCTGTGCCAAGTTTTGCTTTGCCCTGCATTTGGGAAACTAGTTTTCTGGCAGCTCTCCAAGCGAGATAAGGTTCGTGTGGATAAACATTCCTCGGAAAGACTGTTAGCTAAGCCTGGCTGACTGTGACTGAAAGGGACTCACAGTCGTGTAAATAAAAGAGGTTTTGCATGGACCCAGACTTTGCTTCTTGCTTTCTAAGGAAGGTTTCTGGGTCAGAACAGCAAGTCGTTCATTCCCCCCTGCAAACACTGGGTTTGCGTTAAGGGCCAACGTTGAGTAAGTCTGCCATTTTTTTTCTGAACGAGATGATCCCGAGAGTTTTCTTCTCTTCGCAGAATCTTCTGGTCCTCCATGGGAACATTGAGCCTTTTGGTGCAGAAGAGATGGCGCGGGAAGTGAAGAAACAGTGCAAAGCAATCAAGTTATAAAAGGGTGAAGGCGTTGAATCTATGCCTTGCCCCAGCCGAGAAGATAAAGGCAGCCTCCTTGTTAATGTCTCTTAATAATTCACATTTTCTTTTTTTGGGTAAACCACTTTGAGGTGTGACTAATTGGGAAGTAGATCGCAAATGTGTAGAATCTGTTAATACCTTTAAAAAAAAAAGCAACACCTCGATTTGATGCTTCCAGGAACCTGGATGGTTGAGGGAATCTCTTAGCTTCTTTCCCCTGCTGAAACTTCAACTCTGCTTTTTTCCTACTCTCAATAGTAGCAGCTCATTAGGGAATTAGGGTGACTCTGCCCATGTTTATCAAATAAAAATATCCCAATTTCTTCTTCTGCATTTCTTGGGTTTGCTTTGGACTTGTATCTCTTGAGGTTCATCAGGACATTGTGAGGTTCTGGAAGGACTCCTGTCCACGGTGCCCGGGTGTGGATGGAGTCTAGATGATGGGCTGAAACTTGATCAGACGATCTTCAAAGCAGATGTAAGTGAAACAGATCTCGGTGCTTTATGTCCAAACGTGGGCCCTGAAGAAACAGGGATGGAGGCCTGCTGGATGAAGTGATGGGTCCATCAGGCCAAACATTAGCATCTTGAGAGCCAGGGGTGTTAAGGAAGAGGAGATGGAGCTGTGATATTGAGGAGAACGTAGTCCTTCTGGTTTCTTCATAAGGAAGGAACATAAGGAACAGAAAAGCAGAGTTGAAAGAGACATTGGAGGTCTTCTACCCCTGTTCAAGCAGGAGACCATATCTACTTTCAAACGAACGATGGTCCCGTTTCTTCTTAAAAGGGTGGAGATGTTTTTTCAAGGTGCCTGAAAGCCATGAAGAGATTCCATGGTGACTATCACCACACTCCATCCCTGTCCTGGGGTCTTGGTTGATGCCATCCACTCAAATGTGAGACAAGTCAATCCTCCCTTTCACAACCCAACCAGGTCATGGTTGGTCATCTCATCATGGATGATCACATCATGGATGAGGGAGGCCTTACAGGACATGGAGGACAGAGTCATTGAAGACCTACTGATAGATGGAGATGAGACGAAGAGGAGGAGTGTGGAAGACCTCCATGGTTCCTGAAGGTGACCCTCTCCTTGTCATATCTCCTCCTGCCTGACGCCTCCATAAAGCCATGGCCTGCTTCTACCCATCGCCCCAAGAATAACCCCATACCAAACGTACCAGCATACCAAAACCGAACATCAGGGCCCAGGGCTGGGTATTTCTCAACGTCTTCACGACACGTCCCTGCACGGGGAACTGGCCACCCTGCAGCCCTCTAGTGCCAACAGCTCTCAGGGCCAACACACTATTTCACACAGACACCCATTACGACACATTCAACTATACAAACACACACCAGCTCCCTCCCCTGTCACTACTCCCCCAGGTTCCCCTTCCACGGCTCTTGGCTCAAAGGTAGTGAATGTTCACTCTACGACTTCACATTCAGTACAAGTGAAGCTACGTTCCTCCCCTCCCCTCTTTTCTCCTCCCCTCTTCACTTACCTCCTGTTCTCCTCTCTCCTCTTTTCCTCTCCTTCTCCCCACCCTCTCCCTTCCCCTCCTTCCCTCTCCACCGCTCCCCTCTCCTCTTTTGCTCTCTTCCCACTCTGCTCCCTCTCCCCTTCCCGCCCCTTTCTCTACCCTTCCACTCCTCTCCACCCCTCTCCTCTTTCCCCCTTCCTCCTCCCCTATCCCCTTCCCCCTCCCCTCTCCACCCCCTCTTCTTTCCCCCTCCTCCTTCTCTCCCCTCTTCCCTTCACTCTCCTCCCTCTCCATCCCCTCTTCTTTTCCCCTTCCTCCTCCCCTCCCTTCTCCCCTTCCCCCCTCTCCCTTCCCCTCTTCTCTCCTCCCCTCTTCACTTACCTCCTGTTCTCCTCCCTCCTCTTTTCCTCTCCTTCTCCCCACCCTCTCCCTTCCCCTCCCCTCCTTCCTCCTCCACCGCTCCCCTCTCCTCTTTTGCTCTCTTCCCACTCTGCTCCCTCTCACCTTCCCGCCCCTTTCTCTACCTTCCACTCCTCTCCACCCCTCTCTTCTTTCCCCCTTCCTCCTCCCCTCTCCCCTTCCCCTCCCCTCTCCACCCCCTCTTCTTTTCCCTCCCCTCTCCCCTTCACCCTCCTCCCTCTCCACCCCCTCTTCTTTTCCCCTTCCTCCTCCCCTCCCTTCTCCCCTTCCCCCCTCCACCCCTCTTTTCCCCTCCTCCTTTCCTCCCTCTCATCTTCCCTTCTGCGTCCCCTCCTGATCCCCTTCCACTCCTCCCCTACCTCTCCCCTTCCCCTCGTCTCCCCTCTTCCCCCTCTCCTTTTTTTGCCCTAATCCTTCCCTCCCCTCCCCTTCTGCTTCCCTCTTCCCCTCCCCTCTCCTCTCTCCCCTTCCCCTCCTCCCCTCCCCTCTTTTGCCCTCCTCCTTCCCCCCTCCCCTCCCCTGGCTCAGCTGCCCCTTTGTCCTGCCAGGTCTCATCCTCAGGAGAGGAACTTTCTTTGGTTTCCTTCTGGTTACGTGAACTTGGCTCAAAGCAGATCCCAGATCCTGATAACACAATACCGCACTGTGTTCCCTGTCCCTATCGTGTGTCAGAAGGCACACTGTTTGCGCACTTGCTCCCTCTGGCACCCACGCCAGCCTCAGATTGTGTTGTGGCAGCCTGCCTTACGCAGCAGGGACGGAGGCCACTAGAAGCTTTGGTGGGTTGTCTGCAGGGGGGAAAGGAGGGGTCTTCTTCCCCCATTGGAGACCACCCACCCTTGGGGTGGAAATAAGGCTGCTTTCAGTGCTGAGGGCAGAGCCCTCCCCCGGATCTGTGCCACACCCAAGTGAAAGAACCTCCATGTCTCCCCCATGTGTCCCTGTCTCAGCCAACAGAGCAAATTGGGGTGATAGGAAAAGATTTAGGGGAGCCTGTTCCTTCCCTCATCTGGCCTCCGTTTCAACCTCATTTCTCTCTTTATTTAAAAAACAAACCCTGATTTTATTAAGTTCCTATAAAAGATAAAATGCAAAGTAACAAAAGGGAGACAAGATTAAAATGGCGAGGAGAGGATGGGTAGAAGGAAAGAAAAAGGAAGAAAGATGGGAGGAAGGAGGGAGGGAAAGAGGGAAAGAAGGACAGGTAAGAGGAATGAAGGAATGGGAGGGAGGGAAGGAGGAAGGGACAGAGGGCGGAAGGAAGAAAAATGGAAGAGGGGGGCAGAAAGGGGCAGGGATGAAGGAAAGGAAGGCAGGAAAGAAGAAAAGGGAAGGAAAAGAGGAAGAGAAGGGAGGGATGAAGGAAATGAAGGAAGGAAGAAAAAAGGAAGGAAAAGAGGAAAAGGGAGAGAAGGAGGAGGGATAAAGGAAAGAAGGAAGGATAGGAAAAGGGGAAGGAAAAAGGAAGAAAGAAGAGGGGAAGGAGGGAAGGAAAAGGGTTGTTGGAAAGAAGGTGGAAGGAAGGAAAAAGGAAGAGGGGACAGAAGGGAGCAGGGATGCAGGAAAGGAAGGAAGGAAGAAAAAAGGAAGGAAAAGAGGGAGGGATAAAGCAAAGAAGGATGGGTGGGAAGAGTGGAAGAAAAAGAAGAGAGGACGGGAGGAAGGAAGGAGGGAAAGAGGGAAAGGAGGACAGGTAAGAGGGATGAAGGAATGGGAGGGAGGGAAGGAGGAAGGGACAGAGGGTGGAAGGAAGGAAAATGGAAGAGGGGGCAGAAAGGGGCAGGGATGAAGAAAAGGCAGGAAAGAAGAAAAAGGAAGGAAAAGAGGAAGAGAATGGAGGGATGAAGGAAAGGAAGGAAGGAAGAAAAAAGGAAGGAAAAGAGGAAAAGGGAGAGAAGGAGGGAAGGATAAAGGAAAGAAGGAAGGATAGGAAAAGGGGAAGGAAAAAGGAAGAAAGAAGAGGGGAAGGAGGGAAGGAAAAGGGTTGTTGGAAAGAAGGTGGAAGGAAGGAAAAAGGAAGAGGGGACAGAAGGGAGCAGGGATGCAGGAAAGGAAGGAAGGAAGAAAAAAGGAAGGAAAAGAGGGAGGGATAAAGCAAAGAAGGATGGGTGGGAAGAGTGGAAGAAAAAGAAGAGAGGATGGGAGGAAGGAAGGAAAGAGGAAGAATGAAGAGATGAAGGAGGGAGGGAAAAGGGATGTTGGAAAGAGGGAAAAAGGGAGAGCTAAGAGGGACGAAGGGAGGGAGGGAAGGAGGAAGGGATAGAGAGTGGAAGGAAGGCAGTGGTGGGATTCAGCCAGTTCGCACCACTTCAGGAGAACCGGTTGGTAACTTTCTAAGCAGTTTGGTGAACTGGCTGTTGGAAGAAATCATTAGGACAGAGAACCCGTGGTTAAATTATTTGAATCCCACCACTGAAGGAAGGAAAATGGAAGAGTAGACAGAAGGGGGCAGGGATGCAGGAAAGGAAGGAAGGAAGAAAAAAGGAAGGAAAAGAGGAAGAGAGAGAGAGAAGGAGGGAGGGACAAAGGAGAGAAGGGAAGGGAGGAAGAGTGGAAGAAAAAGAAGGGAGGAAGGATGGGAGTGAGTGACTGAATGTGTGGGTGAGGGCATACTCTTGGGATCCGTTCTCTGGAACCCAAGTCAACCAGGGATCATCTCAGTTGATCTCCCGCTCAGCTGCGTCAACCTGATCCTTGCTGATGCTGCTCTTAATCCCCTTGATGTAAGAGCCCGATTGTTCCTTTCCTTTAAAAAAAAAAAGGATTTTCTTAAGCTCTGCCAAGCATTGTGTGCCAGAGATCAGCCGCTGAGTCCTCTTACGAAAGATCGGCAGGTCGGCAGTGAGAAAATTTCCCTTCGTTTAAAAAAACAAAACAAAACGAAAAACTCCAGAACTTAAACGTCAGGATTTCGAAAAATCTATCCGGGAGGATGGCTACGTTGAAGGGGCTGACCTATTCCTGAATTAAATTTATCTACCGCAACATTTGTTGTCTACCCAACAAATGTTGGGTAACATTTACCCAACATTTACCAACATTCACCCAACAAATAACCCAATGTTGCCTGGGTATTTATTTAGAGGGGGAAAATATCCGGACGAAACGTAATTTCTAACGTTGGATTGTCCCCCTTTACCAGAGGGAGCCCCCTGGTGGAGTACTGGGAAGCTGTTACCAGGGCAACTCCATTGCGCTGTACAGTAGAAGCCATTTTACAGCAGTACGGTAGAAGTCATTTGAAGGCACAACAGGCTGTATCTTAACAGAACACACTCCCTGAGGGGTGTTACGGGTGTCTTATCCCCCCCCCCCCACAGTATTTGTTTCCAAAGAGAAAGTCATCTGTGTACCAAGTTTGGTTGAAATTGCTCGAGGTGTTCCAGAGTTACGCTGGAACATACACGCACACACATACACAAACACAGCACCATTTTTATATATCTAGATCAGTGTTTCTCAACCTTGGCCACTTGAAGATGTCCGGACTTCAACTCCCAGAATTCCCCAGCCAGCGAATGCTGGCTGGGGAATTCTGGGAGTTGAAGTCCGGATATCTTCAAGTTGCCAAGGTTGAGAAACACTGATCTAGATAAAATTATTTTAAAACTTTTTTTAAAAAAGGATTTTTCTCCTTTGGGGAAATATTCTATCCTGCCTCTTTTTAATACTAAGAATACAGAATAATTGAATCTGTGGAGGGATGGGGCCGTCCTACAGGACATAAGTGTGATAAAGTCATAAGTCACTTCTTTTAATGCCGCCGTAACTTTGGTCACTAAGTGAACTGTTCCCACTTGAAGCGGACCCTTCCTGTTCTATCTCAGAGTCCAAGTTTTCGCCAAGTCCTGAACAGGAATAACTCAAAACAGCTTAGCAGCTTTCTGACAAACAGCTTAAATTCCATTTTGGAGGATTTGCAGGTTTTATCGGATCTGGAGGGAGGATTTTAGCATTAGCAGAGTGTTAAGAGGCAAACCGAAGATGCTTTAATGGCTGGTAATACGATCCCCCCTCACTGACATCCTCTTTGGAAAGATAAAGGCACTTTTGTGTGAAAACCGCACGGCTTCTCGGCTAATGATAAGGTGTCGCCTTAATTCCCACTTAACTCTCTCCATCTCGGTCCCTTGTGTCTAAGTTATTTCCTGCATCCCAGGTGTGCTGAACTTTTGTCTCCCAAGCTGACCTGAAAGTGTGCAGGTGAAACAATTGCAGAGGTGGGTTCCTACCAGTTCACACCTAGAACCGGTTCGTCAAATCTACCGAACCGGTTAGAAGAGGTTCCACCAGTGGACCCGGAAATCCAGCCACACCTACAGAAGAGGTTCCAAAATTTTTTGAAACCCACCACTGGTCCTTGGATATGATTATTCTACACTATCATGCTCCTATTTATAAAACTCAATGTCTCTGTGAAAGGTAAGGATGACTACTGCGTTTGTGGTGCAATCAGAACATTGCGTGTGTTGAAGTTGTTTTAACGCAAACCAAAGATGCTGTCAGAACCTCTCCATTAGATAATTAGGCAAGAAGACCACGAGACTCCATGAGTAGAAATCAAGTGCACTTTTACTAATTATAAATGATTAAAGGCATAGCGAAGCGAAGACTGATTATTTAGGCGTGAAAGCGATTGATATATAGAATAACCCATTCCCCACCCCTTGGCATCACAGTTACAGTCCAATCATAATTCTCCCAAGTGTCAGGTGTGAGATAACTTCAAAAGGCATCACGAAGATGGAATGTCGGTGCCATTAGTCCTGGCGGGAATCTCCTACGCATGCGTAGTCCGACAGGCAGCTGAGCTCCAGAACCTTCCTCCAGCACAATGAGTAACCCCTCCCAAATACCATGCCCTCCCTCCCCGTTTCATGGCAGCCGAAGCAACAGCAAAGCCGAGGCTGACAGATGCTTTTTAAAAAACAAGTTTACATCCTATTCTTATGCGTGCCAGTGCTGTGTGTGTGGTAATTTAAGGTGGTTCTGACAAGTATCGTCGGCATCTTCGTATCCGGTCACATGGGCGGCAAGCCACTCCCATCCGGTCACATGGGTGGCAAGCCGCTCACATAAAGGAGGCCACACCCACAGAGTAGGTTCGAACAATTTTTGAAACCCACCACTGAACAATTGGGTACCCTCTTGAGACTCTTGAAAGCAGCTGCTTCTCTCTGTCAAAACGTGGGAGGCAGCTGCTGCAAAATAACAGAGTTGGAAGGATCTTGGAGGTCTTCTAGTCTGTCTCTATCTCTACCTACCTACCAGTGGTGGGTTTCAATTTTTTTTACAACCTACTCTGTAGGTGTGGCCTGTTTTGTGGGAGTGGCTTGGTGATCATGTGACCGGGTGGGAGTGGCTTGGCAGTCATGTGACTGAGTGGGAGTGGCCAAGTTGATGTCACTGAATTCTTTGCCCCAAAGAATGACCTACAAAAAGAATATACGAAAAAAGAGAAATTTATTATTTTGTGCACTTGCTACTTAAATAAAAATAAAATAAGTACACAAAACAATAAAACAGCTACTTACAGAGGAAATATGGCTGTCCTTACTGACCAGCTTACACACACACACTTCCAGCCCCTCTGCCTCTTCCCTCTTCCTGGATTCACTCAGACGTTTTTTTAAAACCCACAGCCTGTGCACATGGGCACACTCTTCCAACAGCCCCTCTGCCTCTTCCCTCTTCCCCAACATCCTTCCCCCCCCCCACCCCAGCCACTCACCAGTTTTTTCTTCTTCTGGTTCTTCTTCTGAGAACTTTTCGGCAGCGTGGTGCGGATGGGCGGGGCGAGTGAAAGAGCAAACGAGGGGAGGGAGTGTTCCGGTACGGGAAGACATGCTAAATTTCACCATCTGGTACGGCCATACCAGTCCGTACCGGTTGAACCCCCCCCCTGCTACCTACCTACCTACCTACCTATCCATATATATATCCATATCCATATCCATATCCATATCCATATCATCTATATCTATATCTATATCTATATCTATATCTATATCTATATCTATATCTATATCTATATCTATATCTATATCTATATCTATATCTATATCTATATCTATATCTATATCTATATCTATATCTATATCTATATCTATATCTATATCTATATCTATATCTATATCTATATCTATATCTATATCTATATCTATATCCATATCTATATCCATATCTATATCTATATGTTATATTTGTGGTGATAAATAAATAAAGGGGGACTAGTATAGAACTATTTCAAGCTATTTAGCTCTCATCAGCTAGCCATACCCTTACTGGGATTCGAACCTGTGCTATATTACATCTTAGGCAGACGTCTTAGCCATTAAGCCATTTATATCTATATATATCTATATCTAAATCTATACCTATACCTATACCTATATCTAAGTATATCTCTATCTCTATCTCTATCTCTATCTCTATCTCTATCTCTATCTCTATCTCTATCTCTATCTCTATCTCTATCTCTATCTCTATCTCTATCTCTATCTCTATCTCTATCTCTATCTCTATCTATCTCTATCTCTATCTCTATCTCTATCTCTATCTCTATCTCTATCTCTATCTCTATCTCTATCTCTATCTCTATCTCTATCTCTATCTCTATCTCTATCTCTATCTCTATCTCTATCTCTCTCTATCTCTATCTCTATCTCTATCTCTATCTCTATCTACCTATCTCTATCTCTATCTCTATCTCTATCTCTATCTCTATCTCTATCTCTATCTCTATCTCTATCTCTATCTCTATCTCTATCTCTATCTCTATCTCTATCTCTATCTCTATCTCTATCTCTATCTCTATCTCTATCTCTATCTCTATCTCTATCTCTATCTCTATCTACCTATCTACCTATCTACCTATCTACCTATCTACCTATCTACCTATCTACCTATCTACCTATCTACCTATCTACCTATCTACCTATCTACCTATCTACCTACCTACCTACCTACCTACCTACCTACCTACCTACCTACCTACCTACCTACCTACCTACCTACCTACCTACCTATCTATCTATCTATCTATCTATCTATCTATCTATCTATCTATCTATCTATCTATCTAATTTATCATCTGCTGGTATCTTTCTTTCTTTCTTTCTTTCTTTCTTTCTTTCTTTCTATCTATCTATCTATCTATCTATCTATCTATCTATCTATCTATCTATCTATCTATCTATCTATCTATCTATCTATCTATCTATCTATCTATCTAGTGTGCCTTTTCATGCTTGAGGCATTCCAGCATAACTCTGGAATACTTCAAGCAATTTCAACAAAACTTGGTACACAGATGACTTACTCTCTGAAAACAGATACAGTGGGGTTAAGACACTCCTAAAATCCCTCGGCGTGTGTATCTGTTAAGATACAGCCTGTTGTGCCTTAAAATGACTTCTACCGTACTGCTGTAAAATGACTTCTACTGTGCAGTGCAGAGGGGTTGCCCTGGTAACGGCTTCACAGTACTCCATAAGTGGGCTCCCTCTGGTAAGGGGGAAAATCCAACATTAGAAATTATGTTTGGTCCGGACATTTCCCCCCCTATAAATAAATACCCGGGGAATGCCAAGCTATCAGTTATTTAAACATATAAAAAAATTCAATGTCTACATAAACAGTGTGTCGTCTGGGTACAACGAATTTTAAGAAATAATAATCATAATAGTAACGATAATAATAACATTCTTAATGATCACATAATAACATATTTTTTGCTCATCCGTGTTTAGTGCCAAGAAACTAAACAGGATTGCAGATTTTGTGCCCTTTCAGAAAGGCTGGGCCGATCGATTCATAAACAAAATGCCTTTGCCACAGCTCCCACCGAAGATTGGAGCTGACAGGATTAAGAATTTACATCCCCCACCCAAATTCTAAGGGCAGGACACGACCTTCAGGACAGAAGAGGATTAACCCACCACCATTGAAACAGTAGAAGATACAAGTATTTAAGTAGGAAATAGTAAAAGACAAAGTATTCCACGTGTGGTAAGGCCACACCTAGAATACTGCATCCAGTTTTGGTCGCCACAATGTAAAAAAAAAATCTGGAGACTCTAGAAAGAGGGCAGAGAAGATCAACAAAGAGGGTTAGGGGGCTAAAACACATAAAGAACGGTTGCTGGAACTGGGTATGTCTATTTTGATGAAAAGAAGGACCAGGGGAGACAGGATAGCAGTCTTCCAATATCTCAGGGGTTGCCACAAAGAAGAGGAAGTCAAACTATTCTCCAAGGCACCTGAGGGCAGAACAAGAAGCAATGGGTGGAAACTAAACAAGGAGAGAAGCAACTTAGAACTGAGGAGAAATTTCCTAAATTTCCAGAAGTTGTGGGTGCTCCATCGCTGTAGGTTTTAAACAAGAGATTGGACAACTATTGTCTGAAATGGAATAGGGTTTCCTGCCTAAGCAGAGGGTTGGACTAGAAGACCTCCAAGGTCCCTCCCAACTGTGTTATTCTGTATTCTATTATTCTATTCTGGAGAGGTAGTATCTGGTAGAAGATCATTCAAGATCCTAGAGTTAAGGAGAAATTCTATTCTATTCTATTCTATTCTATTCTATTCTATTCCTATTCCTATTCCTATTCCTATTCCTATTCCTATTCCTATTCCTATTCCTATTCCTATTCCTATTCCTATTCCTATTCCTATTCCTATTCCTATTCCTATTCCTATTCCATTCTTTCTATTCTATTCTGTCCTGTCCTGTCCTGTCCTATCCTATCCTAGTCTCAGTCCCACTCCCAGTCCCAATAGCAATAGCAGTTAGACTTATATACCGCTTCCTAGGGCTTTCAGCCCTCTCTAAGCTGTTTACAGAGTCAGCATATCGCCCCCAACAACAATCTGGGTCCTCATTTTATCCACCTCGGAAGAATGGAAAGCTGAGTCAACCCTGAGCCGGTGAGATTTGAACCGCTGAACTGCAGTCAGCTGAAGTAGCCTCCAGTGCTGCATTTCACCACTGCGCCACCTCGGCTCTTAATAGGAAGGGAAGGGAAGGGATGGGATCCCATCCCATCCCTTCCCTTCCCTTCCTATTTTTTCTATTTCTATTACTTCTAATTCTATTATTATGCTATTCTTTGAAATTTTTAAGAAGATGCTGGATAACCATTTGTCTGAAATGCAACAGGGATTTCTGCCTGTGCAGGAGGTTGGACTAGAAGACCTCCAAGGTCTCTTCCAACTGTTATTCTATCATGCACAAGGCTCATTGTACATTGCACAACTCCCCTGGAGCATCTCAATCCGAAGCCTATCAAGATCCATCCACTCACTCAGCTCTCACAATTGGCTGGGGAAATCTGGGAGTTGAAGTTCTTCTTCAAGATGCCAAGGTTCAGACACACTGGGGTAGCATGTTGAATAGCTGCCTCCTCCTCCTCCTCCTCCTCCTCCTCCTCCTCCTCCTCCTCCTCCTCCTCCTCCTCCTCCTCCTCCTCCTCCTCCTCCTCTTCTCTCTCATTATGGGTGGAAAGCCAACTTTCTCCAAGCCAAGATATTGGTTCAGTAGATCACCTGGAAGAGTCACGTGAACTTGGCACTGAAGAGAGTCTCTTAAGCTTCAAGATGTCTGTGAAAAATATTTATCTTGGAAGATCTCCTTGTGAGTTTGTATCACATCTCTGTGGTTATCAAAGCCCTGAATTGGTTCTTTCATTCACGGGCAACTATATAACTGGCAGCCAAAGAGAAGATTAGTGAGGAAAGATCTGAACACAGAGAGGAAACTCCATCCATCCATCCATCCATCCATCCATCCAGACAGGTAAGTCAACTGTGTGATGGCCTAAAGGTACCCCAGGTGGTGGGAGAGGCCCCTTCTGTGAACGTTGATGGATACGTAAGATTGGGGTTGAGTCTCCCATCCAGCCATTCCTGCATCTGTAGCTCCAGAGTTTGGGGTGCAACTGTGAAGTGTTCCAGCAGGCTTAGAAGGGGCCACCCATTCGTCTTCTTCTGCAGAGTTGTAAACTGAGGTTCTCACTCTTTTAAAAATGATTTGGTCAGTTTCCCCCAGTTGCCTTTCCAACGGACAGTCATCCGATAACTTCTGGGCTCTGTCCCTTGAATTGGGCTGCCCATCAGGTCTTTGGCTCTGTCCTTCTTCTAGAAGATGAACAGTTGCAGGAACTGGACATGTCTAGTCTAGGGAAGAGAAGATATGTTGAGACTCTAGAAAGAGTGCAGAGAAGAGCAACCAAGATGATGAGGGGACTGGAGGCTAAAACATACGATGGACGGGTGCAGGAACTGGGTATGTCTAGTTTAATGAAAAGAAGGACCAGGGGAGACAGGAGAGCATCTTTCAATATTTGAGGGGCTGCCACAGTGAGGAGGGGGTCAAGCTATTCTCCAAATCACCTGAAGCCCAGGCAAGGAATAATGGATGGAAGCTGACCAAGGAGAGATTCAACCTAGAAACAAGGAGGAATTTTGTCTGACGGTGAGGACAATCAACCGATGGAAGAGAAGTTGCCTTCAGAAGTTGTGGGAGCTTCATTGCTGGAGGCTTTCAAGAAGAGACTGGACTGCCATCTTTCAGAAATGGTGTAGGGTCTCCTGTTGGGCAGGAGATTGGACTAGATAACCTACAAGGTCCCTTCCAACTCTGTTGATCTGTAGTCCAAGATCTGCTTATTGGCATATTTAATAAAGCATGACAAAGGCAAACATTTGTGTAATATTTGAATCAGGTCTATATCTCAATACGTGACCAACATCCGAAAGATGAGATGGTCAATATTGGTAGAAGATCAGAAGGTCGGAGACTGCGTAGTATAAGGGGAATCCATTTTCTCCAGGGCTACAACACCTCAACCATTTTGAGCCTTTGAGATTCTGCCATAACGGGAAATGATTAGAGTAGAACAAAATCAGGGCTCTTCCTTCTCACTCGCCCCAAAAGCAGGAAGTAAGGTGATTATTTATTTGAGGAAAGCTTTAGTTCGAAGCCAAATGGCTCCTTTTCCCTTGGATTCCTCCAGATGTTTTCATCTAGTGTTTCCCAAACCTTGGCCACTTGAGGACGTCTGGACTTCAACTCCCAGAATTCCCCAGCCAGCATTCGCTCCTGAATCTAAAAATTGCTGCTCTTATTCCATTTTTTTCACAGCCAAGGATTCGTTTCTGACTCTCTCTCTCTCAGCCTGTTGCTTAGAAGGAGCTAAGCCATCATGGATGTAGTCCTCAAGAGGCCCTGGGTTGGGTTGCTGGTCGTCTTCTGGGTTGTGATGGTCCACTGTGAAACAGGAGAGGCCTTCGGACCTCAGCTGAAAATTGACCCCAAAGCTATCACACGCAGTAAGTAAAAGAGCTAACTTTTCCAGAAACAAAGCTTGCAATAGATTGGTGGGAAGCTGGGCTGAGGAGCCGAGGTGGTGCAGTGGTTAGAGTGCAGCACTGCAGGCTACTTCAGCTGACTGTTATCTGCAGTTCGGCTGTTCAAATCTCACCGGCTCAGGGTTGACTCAGCCTTCCATCCTTCCGAGGTGGGTCAAATGAGGACCCAGACTGTGGGGGTGATATGCTGACTCTGTAAACCGCTTAGAGAGGGCTGAAAGCCATATGAAGCGGTATATAAGTCTTACTGCTATTGCTATTATTCAGGGAGGTATTCTGAGACCGATCTAATTGAGAATACCCTCCATGGAACCGTGTAGATAGCCAGGAGGGGACCTCAGGAAATGCTTGATGATATTTTGTTTGATGTCATCAACTGCTTGATTATGACATTTGTCATTCAATGTTGGATACAGTCTGCCAAATTTTAATCCTCCAAACTTGTAGGTCCCAGACTTTGGACACCTTAATTTTTTAAAAAAATGCCCTAGGGTCAATTATTTTGTCTACTTAAAGGTTACACATAGACAAACAGAAATAGTTTATTAGTATATAGGTGCAGAAGAGTCTTCCTTCCTTCCTTCCTTCCTTCCTTCCTTCCTTCCTTCCTTCCTTCCATCCATCCAGCCTTCCTTCCTTCCTTCTCAGTATTTTCCTTCTTTCTATATTGAAACCTTCCTTCCTTCCTTCCTTCCTTCCTTCCTTCCTTCCTTCCTTCCTTCCTTCCTTCTTTTCATTATCTTCTCATTCCCTTTTCATTTCCTTCTTTACTTCTTCTCATTCTCTTCTCATTCCCTTCTTATTTCCTCCCTCCCTCCTTCCCTCCCTTCTTCTCATTCCTTCCTTCTTTCCTCCCTTCCTTCTTTTCCACCCACCCACCCATCTAGTTTCTTGAACATGCAGTCTTGTTCATTCAGTGGTTTTATTATATAAATTTATTTACACCTCTGTTTTTTTCCTTCTCTTTCCCCAAGTAGAAGATAGCAATAGAAATAGCCCGTAGACTTATATACTGCTTCTTATTGCTTTCCAGCCCTCTCTAAGCGGCTTACAAAGGCAGCCTCTGGCCCCCAACAATCTGGGTCCTCATTTTGCCAACCTCAGAAGGAGGGAAGGCTGAGTTGACCTTGAGCCAGTTAGGATCAAACTCTTGGCAGTGGGCAGGGTTTGCCTGCAATGCTGCATTCTAACAGGAAGGAAGGAAGGAAGGAAGGAAGGAAGGAAGGAAGGAAGGAAGGAAGGAAGGAAGGAAGGAAGGAAGGAAAATAGCAATAACACTCAGATTTATATACCACTTCACAGTGCTTTTACAGCCCTCTCTAAGCAGTTTCCACAGTCATCCTCTTGCCTCCAACAATCTGGGTCCCCATTGCACTGATCCTGGAAGGACAGAAGGCTGGGTCAACCTTGAGCCAGCCAGAATTGAACTGCTGACAGTCGGCAGAGTCAGCCTGCCATGCCTCATTCTAACCCAGTGTTTCTCAACCTTGGCAACTTGAAGATGTCTGGACTTCAACTCCCAGAATTCCCCAGCCAGCATTCACTGGCTGGGGAATTCTGGGAGTTGAAGTCCGGACATCTTCAAGTTGCCAAGGTTGAGAAACACTGTCCTAACCACTGCACCACCAGGGCTCTAAATTGTAGCGCCTTTGCTTTCAGCGTTAGTGGGGATGGGAGAGAAGTCCAGGAGCTGTGATGGGAGATGGGGTGCCCCTCCCTCTCATGCTGGGGTGGGGGGAGGTGGCTCCTCATGGTACAAAGTCTCATGGCTTGGGTTGAGCATCTTTGCGTCTTGTGTTTTAGTCCTCCAGATGGCCATGACAGACGATAAGATCTTGGCCGGAATAACAAAAATGGCAACCAAGAACAAGTCAATGAAAAGCCTCAAAGGGTGAGTTGATTCATTTACTCTGAAGTAGCACAGGAGGAGTCCGGCTTTTGACCCCCCCCCCCCAAGGCAGGCTTCTAGAGATCTTGGGGTGTGGATCCCCAACTTTCCAGCCAACAGTTATAGACCCAGCAGATCTGGCAAGAGGGCGAGGCCTCAGTTCCTAATCAGAATGCGAAGGCTACAGCAGCAGAATTAAGGAAGAGCAGGGAAGGGATAATCTTGGGTTTAATCTTGTCTGGGTGGCCATTGCTTGGAATGGGAGGAGCTCTCCTGCCTCCTGGACTGGAGGTTGGGCTGGCAAACAAATATTTATTTATTTTGTCAAGCATGAATTAGATCAGTGGTTCCCAAACTTGGCAACTTTAAGACTTGTGGACTTCAACTCTCAGAATTCTCCAGCCAGCTCTGCTGGCTGGAGAATTCTGGGAGTTGAAGTCCACAAGTCTTAAAGTTGCCAAGTTTGGGAACCACTGAATTAGATAACAGAGATAAGAGAGAGATTACCCGTAGAGATCCGGTCCCTCACCACTCTCCCGGCCTTCCGTAAAGCCGCCAAGACCTGGCTGTTCCGGCAGGCCTGGGGCTGTTGATCAATCTCCAGCCCCACCTACACTGAATGGATGATGTGCAATTTTAATTATGTACCTTTTTAAAAAAAATTAAATGTTTTTTATCTGTCTGTAAGCCGCCCAGAGTCTCTAGGGAGTGGGCGGCATACAAATTTTATTAAATTGGAAATTGGAATAATGTTGAATGTATGTTTATTTCATTTGTATGCTGCCCTTTCCCCCCGAAGGGGGACTCAGGGCGGCTCACAACTCAAACCAGGGAAGGGGGATACAGACAATTTAACAACAACACAAACATAGACATGATTATGAACACATGAAATGAATATGAATGCAAGGGAATATTAGGAAAGGGACGATAGGAACGCTGGTGCGCTTATGCACCCCCCCCCTTAAAGGCCTCTTAGGAATGGGGTGAGGTCGACAGTAGACAGTTAAAGTTTTGGGGGGCTTGGGGAAGAAAGCACAGTACAATGCAATGCAATGCAATGCAATATTTATTACTTCAGTTTATTTCATCAAGCATGGATTAGATAACAGATGTAAATATAGACATGATTATGAATACATGAAATTAATACAAACACAGGAGAATATTAGGACAGGGGTAGTAGGCACGCTGGTGCACTTATGCACGCCCCTTAAAGACCTCTTAGGAATCGGTTGAGGTAGAATAGTAGACAGTCTAAGGTTAAAGTTTTGGAGGTTTGGGGGAGAAACCACAGTACAGTACAATACAATACAATACAATACAATTGTCAGCATCCCTCCATTATATAATTAGGAAAGAAAGACCAAGAGATTCCATGTATTGGAAATCAAAAGTACTTTTAAAAGTACTCAAAAGAGCCAAGGTGGCGCAGTGGTTAAATGCAGCACTGCAGGCTACTGCTAGATCAGCAGGTCAGCGGTTCAAATCTCACCGGCTCAGGGTTGACTCAGCCTTCCATCCTTCCGAGGTGGGTAAAATGAGGACCCAGATTGTTGGGGGCAATATGCTGACTCTCTGTAAACCGCTTAGAGAGGCCTGAAAGGCCTATGAAGCGGTATATAAGTCTACTGCTATTGCTATTACTGCTATTTTACTAATTACAAATGGTTAGCGAGCAATGGCGAAGCAAAGTCTGTTTAATTAGGCGTGAAAGCAATTGATATATAGAATAGTCCATTCCCCACCCCTTGGGATCATAGCCTCAGGCCAATCATAAGTCCTTCAAGTGTCAGGTGTGAGATAACTTCAAAAGACATCACGAAGATGGAATGTCGAGGCCGTTGGTCCAGGCGGGAAGCACTCACGCATGCGTATTCCAACCATCTGGTAAATACTAGAACATTCCTCCAGCACATCGAATAACCCCTCCCAAATACCAAACCCTCCCTCCCCGTTTCATGACAGCTGAAGCAGTAGCAAGGCAGAAGCTGACAACAATACAATACAATACAATACAATACAATACAATACAATACAATTTGGGGGGAAAAACACAGTGTCAGGTAACGCATTCCAGGCATTGAACTCTGTTGCTGAAATCGCATTTAGCTGTGGGAAAATCAACCCCTCTCATATAAGAACAAGGAGATCGTGGACAATAAAAAGCATATTTAGTTAAAATAAAATTGTATATGAGTTTTTGCAAAAGGATTCCCAATCATGAAAGATAGAAAGAGGACATAGCGAGGCAATCAATCCCAATAATTCCGCTGACTGGGCCCTGGAATTTCTCAATCAACTTATAGCTTTGTTTCCCCCCCCCTAAATCAGGTGTGTCCAAACTTGGGAACTTTAAGACTTGTGGACTTCAACTCCCAGAATTCCCCAGCCAGCTGGGAGTTGAAGTCCACAAGTCTTAAAATGCTGGCTGGGGAATTCTGGGAGTTGAAGTCCGGACATCTTCAAGTGGCCAAGGTTGAGAAACACTGTCCTACGTTGTGCCATGCCTTTGCGAAGTGGCTGTTTGGTTTCCCCAGTGCAAAGATCTCCCTTCAAAGGAAAACCCAGAACGTCCAGTTGCCTCTTGAATAAGCACTTCTGGGACAACCATGAACTGGATGAGTGAGAATCTTCAAAGGCTATTCCTTCCTTTGCTATTCTTCACGCTATCATTCTTTAATTCATAGGATGAAACTTAAAGAACTGAAACCCCCGGAAATTTGCACAAAGTTAATTCCACCCCAGCATATACAGACGTCCATGATTATCACCCTCACAGTTGCTGGGAAAAGGTGAGCGAGAAGCTTGTTTTGTTCTTTGGTCAAGGACCTGGAAGATAGAGTGTAACGTAACCATCCTCTGCTACCAAATGTGATGTTCCCGTGGTTCGTCCATGAGGCCAATGTGGAGAAAAGACAGGACACGATCTTTCTTGGGATGGAGCGACCCAGATTGGGGGTCTGAGAGCCCCTTTTATTGAGATAGGACAAAGGCAGGAGGAGCAATCAGCATGTGGTTAAAAACAGCCTGTAAAAGTACAATTTCTAATCTACTGCTCAGGGAAGTTCTGTCTATATATGGTCAAATCCTGGGCGTCATTGGTAGGGCACATCTCAGGATGTTATGTTATGCACTATCAGGATGTTATGGGGTTTTAGGAGTTTGTTTTCTCCTGTGTGGTTCAGCGTGGCTCTGCATGCCCCGTTATCCAGGGAAAGGCTGATGAATTCAGATATGGGAGACATGGAAAAAATAACAGCGAGAGGAGACAAGACCTTGTAAAGTGAGAAACAGAGACAAGAGTTGTGAATCAATAGAAGGAGAGAGATAAGAATCATACAAAGAGGTTCTCAGGATGTTATGTTATGAACTATCAGGATGTTATGGAGTTTTAGGAGTTTGTTTTCTCCTGTGTGGTTCAGCGTGGCTCCGCATGCCCCGTTATCCACTGGGCCATGGGTGACCCACACCTACACAAGGAACTATATTACAACAATAGAGGTTGTCCATGATGGCTTTGAGATGTTTGGGGGAAGATAGCAATAGCAATAGCAGTTCGACTTATATACCGCTTCATAGGGCTTTCAGTCCTCTCTAAGCGGTTTACAGAGTCAGCACATCGTCCCCACAGTCTGGGTCCTCATTTCACCCACCTCGGAAGGATGGAAGGCTGAGTCAACCTTGAGCCGGTGAGATTTGAACCACTGAACTGCAGATAGCAGTCAGCTGAAGTGGCCTGCAGTACCGTAACCACTGCGCCACCTCGGCTCTTCGAAGAATCCTGGGTAGAACATAAGGAAGTATGCTGTTCTAAGGGTAAACATGAAAACATGGACCTGTGTTAGACTGACTCTCTTGCCTCTCGTGTAGTGTCATCGGAGGAAAGATGGAGATCACCCTGAAATCCGAAATGAACATCACGATTAAGATGACGAAACACCCCGCAAAGCACATCGGGATAGAGAAAACTGGATGTGAAGTGAACCTCTTGTCCTACAAAACCAACATTCCCAGCAAGTGAGAACAAAACAAGATGCGTCAAGAAGAGAAGCAGCCAAATTGGGTTTGGGGGAAAGTTGGTTTGTGGGATCCAGCCAAGGATTCAGAAATCTGAATCTGGTTATGAGCCAAAGAGCTCAACTGATATCGGAAGGATGAGGAACGGGTAGCTGGGGAACCATCACAGAAGTGGAGAAGGACAGTCACCTCCGGGAATGTTGAGGGACAAGAGTCTCCACTCTTGGGTTCTGTGGTGGCCTCTTTCTCCTCATCTTGACTCCCAGTTCTTGGAAGTCAGACTTTCCCAAGGACTGGACATAACACAGCGTAGACCAGAACTAGCAATAGCAATAGCAGTTAGACTTATATACCGCTTCATAGGGCTTTCAGCCCTCTCTAAGCGGTTTACAGAGTCAGCATATTGCCCCCAACAACAATCCGGGTCCTCATTTCACCCACCTCGGAAGGATGGAAGGCTGAGTCAACCCTGAGCCGGTGAGATTTGAACAGCCGAACTGCAGCTAACAGTCAGCTGAAGTGGCCTGCAGTGCTGCCCTCTAACCACTGAGCCACTGAGGCTCATATCAGAAGATCAAGTATATCTTCTAAGTGGTATCTTAGATACAGGAATTCCTTGACTTATTGAGTGACTGTTCAAAGTTACATCATCACTGAAATAGGTGACTGATGACAGTTTTTCACACTTATGACCATTGCAGAATCCCCATGGTCAGGTGATCAAAATTCAGACGCTTGGCAAGTGACTCGTATTTATGACCACAAAGTTATCCCAAGTTCTTCTCTCCATCCCTCCATTACATCCCTCCCTCCATCCCTTTATCCACCCTCCCACCCATCCATCCACCCTTATTGCCTCAACAGTCTTTGAGACAAATGAGACAAAACTAAAACAGAGATTTTTGGCCTTGAAAACAAATTGCGTTGTCCTCAAATGAATTCCGTTTCTCATTTCTTGGGTTTCCTTCTCTTCTCTTCTCTTTCAGCATGCTTCCAAAGGTAGTGACTAAATTTTTGAATTCTGCACTTGGGAAACTCTTGCCTGGCATGGTAAGTTTTGGGACGCTGAGTTTATAGAGTTATGAAAGATGCAGCTGGGCCAAGATGTTTGATGGGTCTCCTTGCTTATGCCAGGGTTCCAAATAGCATCCAAAATTAAATCAGAGTCCGAGGCAAAAGTGTTACTCAAAGTCCCAATTTATGAAGAGAGCCATGTTGGCACATCTGGGAAAACCCGAATCTTAAAGCTTCCCGGTTTTTCCCACCCAGTTGAAAGTTCACAATCTTGCCCCCAGACCCACAAGCCCATCCCATGGCCCAATCTCCCACTGCCACACTGGCAGCTTCCACCCATCTAATTCCGGTCAGGTGCAGAGACAAAGGATGACCTTGGTTTCCTAGAAAGAATGTTGTTATGGCTGCATAGCATCTAACTCCCTACAATCCCCCACTCCCATTTTCCCACCATAGAAAATGCACAGCAGAATCATGGAAAGTGTGGCCGGCCTGAGATCCAGGCCTGACAACTTACCTGGATTCTACCTGTCCCGTTAGGTTTGGGCAAGAGGGGCAGACTCCAGATCCCATCTAACTGGGATTGTTAAGCTATGCATGGGCCCCTGGAACTGTGCCTGCCCCATGGTTTAGTTTAGTTTAGTTTAGTTTTATTGATCTAGTATGCCGCCCACTCCCGAAGGACTCCGGGCGGCTTACAATAAAACAAGGGAAGGGGAGTAATACACAAAACAACATATTAAAAAAACACAACAGTCACAATTTCCGAGGGGCTGGGTATTTCGAAAGCCCCCCGGCCTGCTGGAGCAGCCAGGACTTAACGGCTTTTCGGAAGGCCGGGAAGGTAGTAAGGGTCCGGATCTCCACGGGGAGATTGTTCCAGAGGGCTGGAGCTGCGACAGAGAAGGCCCTCCCCCGGGGAGTCGCCAGCCAACATTGGCTGGCAGCTGGAATCCGGAGAAGACCTAACCTGTGAGATCTAATCGGTCTGTGGGAGGTGATGGAAGACCCTCCTGCCTGAGATTCTGCTGATACGTTTCCTATTCCTTATTTTATTGATTAAAATTGTTTGCTGTCCATCTCGCCACAAGGACTGGTTGCAGGAATTGGTAAGTCTTGTTTAGTGAAAAGGAGGACCAGGGAGTGACATGATAGCAGCCTTCCAATATATCAGGGGTTGCCCCAAAGAAGAGGGAGTCAAGCTATTCTTCAAAGAACCTGAAGGTAGGACAGGAAGCAATGGATGGAAACTAATCAAGGAGAGAAGCAACTTAGAACTAAGGAGAAATTTCTTGACAGGGGAGCAACTTGCCTCCAGAACCGTTTGTTGCATCCACTCCCCATCTCTTGGGGGGGGGGGAAGGTGCCCAACTGCAACCACATCTGCTCTTCCTGTCCAAGAATCTCCCCTTTCTCCCCCCCCACCTTTTGCTTTCCAGATGTGCCCAGCTGCAGACAACGTGATTGAATTTATGGAGATGAAATTAGAATCCATGTTTGGTGAGTGACTTTGTTGCAGGAACTGGGCCTGGCTAGTCTAGGGAAGAGAAGGACCAGGGGAGACAGGAGAGCAGCCTTCCAATATTTGAGGGGCTGACCCAAAGAGGACGGGTGGGGGTCACTTAGGAGCTCTTACAGGTCTCATTTCGTGTCTCCCCGAGTTCAATTAGGGGCTCCTATAAGACACATCGGTTCTACCTGGTTTGATAAAAGGCTGTCTGAATGCTGACACGACTCCTGTGTTTTTTCATAGAAAAGAAATCTTTTGGGAATAGCAGCAGAGTGTGGTACGACGTGGTCGAAGAACCAGGAGTCTTCCCAGATTACAACTTAATTCAGCTCCAGGTAAGAGTGATTGGCTACACCGTCCATCCATTTCGCCCCTCATTGCCACCAACCGGCATTAATTTGGTTCTTCCTTAGCTCGGCATGGGGAGTGACCTCAACACTTGCCAGCTCTGTTCTGACCGAGGCTTCCCCAGCAGCACGAAGCCGAGTCCTCATCCCGATAAAACCCCTTTTATTTAATTTACAGTGAATTCCTCTCCAGCAAAATCCCGGCCTCAATGTCTTTCAAGATAGTTCACCGTTCCTGATCTTTATCAGGCTTGGAGAGTGGGCAGGCTGATATCTTTCATGCGCCAGTTCGGGCGAGTAGGTAGTTAAAAAAACTTTAAAAAGTTGGGAAAAAAGGTTCCCACAACTGCATGGCCCACCTGATTGTCATGAAACCTTTCTTTTCATTTTTTAAAAGCATTTTTTTTTCCTGCCCAAACTGGCAGGAAACAAATGTTTTAAAAAGTGTGTGTGTGGTGGGGAGCTTTATATCAGTGTTTCCCAACCTTGGCAATCTGAAGATGTCCGGACTTCAACTCCCAGAATTCCCCAGCCAGCATTCGCTGGCTGGGGAATTCTAGGAGTTGAAGTCTGGACATCTTCAAGTTGCCAAGGTTGGGAAACACTGCTTTAGATGATTGCACAGCTCACAGCTTATCCAGGCTGTCATCGGAAGCTTCCCTGCCCCCAACTTTTCAAAACATTTTTTTCCTGCCGATTCGGGAGAATGGGGCTTCTGGCAATTGTGTGGCTCACAGGAAGCTTTTTTTTTTTTTTTACTACCGGTTCGTGGAACCAACGACAATCGTCCCTACCGGTTTGTGCGAACCGGTGAGAACCGGTAGCAGTTCACCTGTGGTCTGCAAGAGAAGAGCCAAGCTCTGAGAACAGCAGGGAGCCCTCATTTCAACCCTAAGCTACATATATTCTCCTTTTTTTGGTATTCTGGCCCTTTCCAGCCATCGAGGGAGGGCTGCATTGCAGACTTTGGTCTGGGGTGGAGGGAGCAGGAGTCCAGAATAAAATTAGGAATGGCGAGCAGATGTCCAAGGACAGGACCAAGTTGGGGATGTGTGATGTTCCCCTGGGTCGTCCATGAGGCCAATGTGGAGAAAAGACAGGACACGATCTTTCTCGGGATGGAGCGACCCAGATTGGGGGTCTGAGAGCCCCTTTTATTGAGATAGGACAAAGGCAGGAGGAGCAATCAGCATGTGGTTAAAAACAGCCTGTAAAAGTACAATTTCTAATCTACTGCTCAGGGAAGTTCTGTCTATATATGGTCAAATTCTGGGCATCATTGGTAGGGCACATCTCAGGATGTTATGTTATGAACTATCAGGATGTTATGGCGTATTAGGAGTTTGTTTTCTCCTGTGTGGTTCAGCGTGGCTCTGCCTGCCCCGTTATGAACTGGGCCATGGGTGACCCACACCTACACAAGGAGTTATATGACAACATCTCCTACAACAGGGATGGCCAACTTCACCCCATCCAATCCAATGTATATCTTGGAGCAAGCTTCACTCGCTTTTGAAATAATGTCTCTGGTATTTACACTTCCTTCTCTAGGTTAAACTCCAACCCAATAATGGAGAAGTCGTAGAAGTCACACCCGACCCACTCCCTGAAGACCTGCCACCGAAAGAGGAAGGAAAAACCGCTGTCTACATACCTGTCTCTGTCATCAACGTTGCAATGACATTGATGGATGGCTCGTTCAACTCTGCCATTGCCGAAATTGAGGTGACTAAAGAATCGATTCCTTGATTCTGGTTGAAAAAGCAACTTTGGATTCCTTGACGGGCTTCCCAGAAATTCCTCCATGATTCCTTCACAAGGGCGTCTCCTTCACAAATCTAGATTTTAAACAGGAAATGGGCACGTTGGAGATATTCATAAAAAAGCAACTTAGGCATGATTTGCTGCTGCCAGATCAGGAGGCAGAGAACCACATGCCTCCTTTGCATAAGGAATTTTTCGCCTTTTAACCCTTGCTTAACTCTGGGCAAGGGTTAAAAGGTGACTTTCTTCCAGGTTGATTTCTGTGGGAAATAATAAGCCTTGCCTACCTAAGGGGTGGAAGGCCATTGCTTGCAATCTTTCACTAGGCTCTTTCGTGTTTGTTACTAACCTGTGTATTTCTCTCCTTCCCTTTTCTTGCTCAGGGTTCCACTCCAACGACTGACCAGCTAAAAGAAATATTGCCAGATGTAAGGTTTTTTTGTGTATTTTGGGTGCACTGAGATGTTTTCCGAAGGATAAGACAGCATGAGAGATTGGTTTGGCTCTGCAGGATGATGGGGATAGTTAAATAATAGCAATAGCAATAGCAGTTAGACTTATATACCGCTTCATAGGGCTTTCAGCCCTCTCTAAGCGGTTTACAGAGTCAGCATATTGCCCCCACAGTCTGGGTCCTCATTTCACCCACCTCGGAAGGATGGAAGGCTGAGTCAACCCTGAGCCGGTGAGATTAGAACCGCTGAACTGCAGATAGCAGTCAACTGAAGTGGCCTGCAATACTGCACCCTAACCACTGCGCCACCTGGGCTCAGAAAGAGAGAGAGAGAGAATGAGGTGGAGAGATAGGAGATAGAGAGAAAGATAAATAGGTAGATGGTAGATAAGAGAGGAAGAGAGATGATAGATAGGTGATAGAGATAGCTAGCTAGCTAGCTAGCTAGGGTATATACCTAGAAGATAGATAGCTAGGCAGGTAGATGAAAGAAGAGAGAGGGAGGGAGGAAGAGAGAGAGAAATGATAGATATAGATAGATTGATAGTAGAGAAAATGGAGAGAGAGAGAGAGAGAAAGAAAGTGTGTGTGTGTAATAAATAGATACTTGAGAGATGATAGATGATAAATCTTGTCTTATCTTGTGTCAGAAATGTAGGAACTAGGAAAGGGGGAAATAATTATTTTAATATTTAAAACATTTAATAAAATATATCTATAATATTTCTGTGTCTCTCTCTGTCATCTTTATTAGCCAGAACGCAGGAAAGATGATGCATGAGAGAGAGAGAGAGAGAGAGAGAGAGAGAGAGAGAGAGAGAGAGAGAGAGAGAGAGAGAGAGAGAGAGAGAGAGAGAGAGAGAGAGAGAGAGAGAGAGAGAGAGAGAGAGATGATAGATAGGTGACAGACAGACAGACAGACAGACAGTGTTAAGTTGTCAAGTAATGCATCCCATTCAATAAGAACTCCGAGGCAGGAAAATTTCTCAAAGAACATTTTATTTGGGACATATCCAATTGGCACAGACTTAGTGGAAAACCGACTTTAAGTTTCTACCAGTTTTACACCCAATTAAAAGTAATCCTTTTGCCATTTCTCCCCTAGCCCTTTCGGATCAGCTGCCAGGGAAGGAGATCGATCACCTCTGATGAAGCAGGCCATTAGAGAAAGAGTGTTGTGTGTGTGTGTGTGTGTGTGTGTGTGTCTTTGTACCCACTCCTCAGCACCCAAACAGTGAACTTGGTGAAGGTAGTTCGAAAACTTGTTTGCAGTTTACAGCAGTTTGATTTTAAGGATGTTTCATTTCCTCCAGGCTGACCTACCTGCTGGAAAAGAAATGAAAATGGAAATATCTCAGAAAGCGAATGCCACGTTTACCGCGTCGGCTACCGGAAGCCACATGACAACCAGAATCAGAGCCTCGTTCTTGTCCGTCGAAGATGGCGCTGAGTTCCTCTCCGTTGACACGGTAAATCAACGTTTCATACGAGTCCCTTTGCCAGAGGCCAATAGTCTTAACCCAGGGTTTCTCAACCTTGGCAACTTGAAGATGTCCGGACTTCAACTCCTAGAATTCCCCAGCCAGCGAATGCTGGCTGGGGAATTCTGGGAGTTGAAGTCTGGACATCTTCAAGTTGCCAAGGTTGAGAAACATTGTCTTAACCTGTTTTAGCTCTCTCACCTTCCCAAAATAACCTATCCGATAACACTCTTGTTAAGGTAGAGGGGGGGAAGGATGAGTTCAACCATACTTCTCAGAGGTCATTCCATCAATGCTGCATTGCTGAGGCTCTCAAACACCTACAAAGACAATTAGGGAGCATCTACAGGAAGGAAAGAAGGGAGGGGAGGGAGGGAGGGAGGGAGGGATGGGAAGGAAGAGAAAGGAAGGAGGGAGATAGGGGAAAGAATAGAGGGCTGTCCAACTATGAGCCAGTCATGTCCATCAGCAGCCAAAAAAACTTAACACAATCCTTGGTTGTATAAACAGAGGCATAGAATCAAGATCGCCTGATGTATCAGTACCGCTTTATAAAACCCTAGTAAGGCCACACCTGGAATACTGCAATCGACTTTGGTCACCGTACCACAAAAAAGATGTTGACATTTTGGAAAAAGTGCGGAGAGGAGCAACTAAGATGATCAAAGGCCTGGAGATAAAAACATATGAAGAATGGCTGCAGACTTTTTGGGCCTGGCTAGTCTATAGTAAAGAAGAATTAGGAGTGATATAATAGCAGTATTCCAATACTTGAGGGGCTGCCAGAAAGAAGAGGGGGTCAACTTATTCTCCAAAGCACCAGAGGTCCCTTCCAGCTTTTCTATTTCTATTTCTACTTCTATACTTCTACTTTCTATACTTCTACTTTCTATTTCTATTTCTATTTCTATTTCTATTTCTATTTCTATTTATTTCTATTTCTATTTCTATTTCTATTTCTATTTCTATTTCTATTTCTACTTCTACTTCTACTTCTACTTCTACTTCTACTTCTATTTCTATTTATTTCTATTTCTATTTCTATTTCTATTTCTATTTCTATTTCTATTTCTATTTCTATTTCTATTTCTATTTCTATTTCTATTTCTATTTCTATTTCTATTTCTACTTCTACTTCTACTTCTACTTCTACTTCTATTTCTATTATTTCTATTTCTATTTCTATTTCTATTTCTATTTCAATTTCTACTTCTATACTTCTATGTTGTGACTCAGCAGAAGTTTGCTGTGAGTTGAGTCGGGATGCAAGATTAACAATGCAGCTGGGGCTCGTTAGTGTCATCTTCTGGTGATAAAAGGACGGATGGTGCCACGCCCTGGTTGCAGGAGTCAACCTTCATCATTCATCGGCCGTGGTTTGTTTGTGAGAGACACTTGGAGAAGTGATTTGCTTTCTGTAACCCTGATTCAAGGAGACACTTGGAGAAGTGAATTGTTTTGTTAGAGTTTTGTTTTGCATCCTGTTATCTTCTTTCCAGAGACTTTATTTAGATTTATTTTTGGGCTCGCAGCCAGTCTGAGCCGAGGACTGATAAAGTTCTTTCCTTTTAAGTTTGTCTGCCTGTTGTCTTTGAACGGGCGGAGAAGGGGGGACAGAACACTTCTACTTCTACTTTCTGTTTCTGTTTCTGTTTCTGTTTCTGTTTCTGTTTCTGTTTCTGTTTCTGTTTCTGTTTCTGTTTCTGTTTCTGTTTCTGTTTCTGTTTTTGTTTTGTTTTGTTCTGTTCTGTTCTGTTCTGTTCTGTTCTGTTCTAGTCTCGTCTACTCTAGTCTACTCTAGTATACTCTAGTCTGTTTTTTTCCCCATGGAGCGATTCCATGCTGGCATGTCCCATAAATTCCTCCTCTCCTTGAGCCAATGATTCCACCATAGACTGAGGACCATCTCCATCTCCATCTTCTTCCTGTGCTTGAACTGTAGGTGCAGGAATGCAGCGCCAGTTTTGGCATAAAAGCGGAACAGCTGGCCATCTCCCTGGAATCAGGATCATGCAGGTACTAAACTGAGGAGGAGGGCCCTCTTGCTCTAAGGACCCCCCAACTGAAGAAGGTGGCCTTGAGGTCTCCTCAAAGGCCAATTTCAGTCACAATGTCAATGTCCCGACTGATGAGCCCAACTAAAGCAAGCCCACTCAAGACCATCAATGTCTCAATGCAAAACTTTACTGAGTTCACCCTTTTGGCACCACTGAAGGCAAAACCAGCCCTACCCAATTCCTGTGCAAACCCACCTAATTACAATATAGAATTGCCCCCTCCTCCCTATTAGTTCAGGTCACATTGTCCAATTGAGTGTCATTCTATTGCTATGAGAAAAAGTCACTGGTCTTTGGCGGACACCTGCAGATATGTCCTTGGCTCCCACGGCGCTCCTCCTTGAAGTCTGGAGCCTGCGTTCCTTCCCACCCTTCCCCGCCTCCTCTAGTCCTGTAGCAAGTTGAGAAGTGGCAATGGTTGCAACAGCATAAACACGCTTCGAGCTTGACACACACCCTTGTGGTTGCCAAGGTCAAGCTCTTTTTCACTACGGAGACTCCGTTGCAGACCGCCCTGAAAGCAAATGCAAGGCTGGTGTGTCAGCCGACGGAGCAGATAAAGAGACGGAGATGGACACGATGAAATTGCAAAGTAATGTTCTCTCCTTCCTCTTCCTCCTCCTTCTTACAGGTCAACGGAGATTTCTTCCCCTGCTGGAGACGTAAGACTGAAGTGACTTTAGGATACTGGGAATCACACATTTAAGAGTACTCTTATCTAACTGACTGGTGATGGGCTTTGGGCTAAGACTGGGAAATGAATTAATAACCTGAAGAGGTGATGGGTTTAGTCTGAGTCGGTCACCGGGACCAAAAGTTTATTCTTCCAAGCTTTTCCGCTCATGCTGGAACCCAGCATCAAGGAACCCATCTCTCTCTCCAGTGGGTTGTTCTGCATAAAATTCCTGGCTGTGTGTAGCTTTTAGTTATTAATTAGAGTGTTGACAGCTGCTATTACTATATTTTTCAGAGTATAAGACTCACTTTTCCCCCGCTAAAAGTGGGTGAAAATTTGGGTGCATCTTATACACCAAATGTAGCCCCAAAGGTGAGGCCCGGAGGAAGAGATGGTCTGTGGAAATCCCTGCAGCCTGGAACAGCTGATTGGAGGCCTTCCAGGAGGCCGATCCACCCGCCAATCAGCTGTTCCTGCTGAATCCGGCTGCACCAGTGTGCTGAAGCTGACCTGGCTGATCGCTATTTGCGCATTTATCTTGTTTATATTACACTAGAAAAGGCAACGGATAAAATGGGAATAAATAGTCTGCTTACAATACATGGAATAAACTGGATGTTATTTCACTCCAGGCTAAGACCTGCTCTTGTCCCCAGTGCCCTTATTAGTAAATGCCTAATATTTCACGGTGAAGCAAAACGACCTCTTCACAAATGATGGTAAATATAGGTGTCTCAGAATCATGTTGCAGGGTCCAATTTGAGTCGGTAGCCAGGACCAAAGTTTTATTCTTCCAAGCTTTGGGCCTCATATTTGCAACAAATGAGGCCATGCATTCAATGTCACAGCTACTGCGATTGTTGGCCGAGCAGGGACAAAAATAGCCAGGGAAATGATTGAAGCCCAGGAAACAAGCTCTTTGTCAGTCAACAGGACCGCTGATTTACCACCAGCCTATCAGGTACTTCGGATCTGAGCATATGAGTGGCACAAGAAACAACAATTACTGTATTTTTTGAGACACACCTTAGTTTTTGGGGAGGAAAATAAGAGAAAAAATATTCTGCCTCTGCCTACCAGCATCCATGTTATTCATCTGGCTAGCGTCCTGTCAGTGTGTGAGAGAGTTGAGGGCTGTTTGGAAACAAGCAGTATTTGTTGTGTGAGCAACAAGGAAGGAGATAGCCAGGAGCCTGGGCGTGGCTTCTTCTGTACTAAACCTACATGCGGGGATGATATCAGAAACTAAAACTGAAAGTGAAACTTCTCTGCTGAATGGCCAAGTTGGAAAGCCTGCTTTTGGGATTGCATAGTTACTTCGTGTGTTATATTGCCCATTTTATCATGCAGTCTTTAACTAACTCTGTTTCAGAATCTGTTTCTATCACCTTTTCGCTGTTATAGGTAGAACCAGCAAAGGGTTTTATGAAAACCATCATGGATGGCTGGATCCCCCATGCCAATGGTAAGTGTTTGAGACCCTGGAAAGAGTGCAGAGAAGAGCAACAAAGAGGATTAGGGTCCTGGGGGCTAAAACATAGGAAGAAGGTATCAGATTTGTTGCAGAAAAATCAGATCCAGAAAACACGCACAGATAACTGATTCGGCTGGATTCATTAACTTCCTTATATACATAATAACAGATGAATAAATGTACAATACCAATAGCAGATTCTTTCAACGTGGCAGAAGTTACAAGCAGAACCCAAGCAGGAGAGAACAGATAGTTTCGTTTCAGAGTTCAGAGCAGACGGAATAGTTTCAGTTTCGATTCTCAGCACAGACTCAGATCTGTTTAAGCTGCCCTTGGCTGACTTAGTTGCTATGCCTATTCATTGGCTGACCTTGTTCCCATGTTCTCTCCCAGGCATGAATATTCTAACAGAAGAGTTGTAGGAATTGAGAATGTCTAGTTTAATGAAAAGAAGGACCAGGAGTGACATGATAGAAGGCTTGCAGTATTTGAGGGGTTGCCCCAAAGAAGAGGGAGTCAAGCTATTCTCCAAGGCACCTGAGGGCAGGACAAGAAGCAATGGGTGGAAACTAATCAAGGAGAGAAGCAACTTAGAACTAAGGAGAAATTTCCTGACTGTGATAATTAATCAGTGCAGTGTTTCTCAACCTTGACGACTTTAAGTCCTGCGGACTTCAACTCCCAGAATTCCCCAGCCAGCAGAGCTGGCTGGGGAATTCTGGGAGTTGAAGTCCGCAGGACTTAAAGTCGCCAAGGTTGAGAAACACTGAATCAGTGGAAGTACTTGCCTCCAGAAGTTGTGGGTGCTCCAATTGGAGGTTTTTAAGAAGATACTGGACAGCCACTTGTCTGGTATAGTATAGGGCCATGCCTTGAGCAGGGGGTTGGACTAGAAGACCTCCAAGGCCCCTTCCAGCTTTGTTATAGTGTGGATAGCAATAACTCACTTGAAGGAAATGGCAGAAACTCCTGGATGGGGCTGTCAGAGGAACTTTTCCTAAAGGAAACGGGACTTCTTGTTTTTTTCCCCCCTTGAAAACATTTCGCTTCTTACCCATGAAGCTTCTTCAGTTCTAGAAGAATTGAACTTAGAACCAAGAGAGAAAAAAACTGAGGGGGGAAAAAATCAAGGAAATCCATTTGACTTTTGGAAAAGATTGAGAATCTCCAGAGACAAACTGGGAGGGAAAGAAGAGATTGGGGGGGATCCAACAGCTGCCTCCTGTTTTTTTTTTTGCAGATGTCCTGAGTAAGAATCAGATTCCTCTCCCAAGCCTGCTGGGGTTGATGTACAGCGAAGGCAACACCACGCTCAGTTTGGGAGAGGTCAGTTGACGGAACCCCAATTGTTTGTCTTTGGGGGGTGAAGACCCCTCCAGCTCCATTGCCTTCCTGGACTCAAAGCATGTCTGTGGGGCAGGAGCCACGCCAGGGGCCTCACAAGGCAGCCATATTGTGCAATTGTATATCTGCCCCCTTGTTAATTGACAATCCCCCAATTCCTGTAGAAAGGGCTGCACTGATGATGTTACCCAGTTGGGTCATGAAATGTCTGCAAGAAAACAACCAAGGTCAGAGGTCACCAAGAACCCCACAGCCTTTCTTTCTCCTCCTCCTCCTCCTCCTCCTCCTCCTCCTCCTCCTCCTCCTCCTCCTCCTCCTCCTCCTCCTCCTCCTCCTCCTCCTCTCCTTTCTTTTCTTTCTTTCTTTCTTTCTTTCTTTCTTTCTTTCTTTCTTTCTTTCTTTCTTTCTTTCTTTCTTTCTTTCTTTCTTTCTTTCTTTCTTTCTTTCTTTCTTTCTGCAAACTCCACTACCTCTAGCACTGATAATGTTACCTTAGGTAATGAAATATCTGTGTCAGCCACGACTTCATTTAGTAATCAGGAAAGAAACCACTCAACTCCATTTGTTTGAAATCAAGTGTACTTTTACTAATTACAAACGAACAGTAGCAAAGCTAAGCTGAATCTGGCTAATTATTAATATCATGTATAATTCAATCCCCTCCCCTTGGCACCCCAGTCCAATTATAATGCACCCAACTGTCAGGTGGGAGATAACTTCAAAAGACATCACCAGCAGTTCGGCGGTTCTAATCTCACCGGCTCAAGGTTGGCTCAGCCTTCCATCCTTCCGAGGTGGGTGAAATGAGGACCCAGACTGTGGGGGCAATTTGCTGACTCTGTAAACCGCTTAGAGAGGGCTGAAAGCCCTATGAAGCGGTATATAAGTCGAACTGCTATTGCTACTGCTAATCCTGTGCTACGAAAATTCCCCTTCTATCAGTGCAAAGGTGTAGCTGCCTGCTTGGCCTGCCCATTTCTCAACTTGTGGTCCCAGTGTAGCTATAGTTTTGGGCAAAGAGGACAACTAGCTGTTTGTAAGAACCAGCTGTTTGTAAGAAAGTGCAAGGAAGCGTGTGTGTGTGTGTGTGTGTGTGTGTGTGTGTGTGTGCAAATAGGAAATAACGGCTGTCATTTTTCCAATCCTCACAGAATGTCTTGGCCTTTCACGTGATGATCGAGGTTTACGATGAAGAGGAGATGGCGGAGCGAATAAGTCAATTCCAAAAGAAGCCCAAGGGCGCATAAGGAGGGAAAGCGTGGGAGTCTTCCTGATCAATCTCTTTCCCTCCCCCCTTGGCTCCTCCAGATGTTGAATCTATCGCTTGGAACGCAACTGACCGAATTCACACACCAGCTGAGAAGATAAAGGCAGCTTTCTTCAACGCCTCTTAATAACTCACCTTTTTTTTTTAATAAACCGTTTCGAGGGGTGGCTAATTGGGAAGAAGAACATAAATTTATGCCATGAATGAATACCTAAAGAAACCTCCAGATTGGTACTTCTAGAAACCTGGATGGTTGCCTGTATCTCTTTTCTCTCCTTCCCTGCCCTGCTGAAACTTCTACTCTGCTCCGTCCTGCTCTCGGTAGTAGCAACTCACTAAGGAATTAGGGTGACTCTGCCCATGTTTATCAAATAAAACATTTCAATTTCTTCTTGTGCATTTCTCAGGTTTGCTTTGGAGGTGCATCTCTTGAGGTTCATCAGGACATTATGAGGTTCTGGGGGGACTCCTGTCCACAGGGCCAGGATGTGGATGGGTGATGGGCTGAAGTTTGATTGAATGATCCTAAAAGCAGGTCACAGTGCTTTTGTGTCACAAAGTAGCACCTTGAGAACCAGGCGAGAAGGTCTGCTAGATGAAGCCATGGCTCCTTCAGTCCAGGAATTAGCCCCCTGAGAACCAGGAATGCTAAGAAAGGAGAGGGGAACTGTGATGTTGAAGAGAGCATGGTCCATCTGGTCTCTTCTCCTCTTCTTCGGAAGGGGGATACTCCATGACCCATATAGAGACAATGTGTGTGTCAGGTTTCCTAAAAATGCCCTAATTGATTCATGAGTATCGAGCCAAGTTTCAAAAGAAAACCAGTTATTTATTAGGAGCACCATTTTGGCAATACTGGGTACTTGAGAGACCGCCTGCTGCCAATTACCTCCCAAAGACCCGTTAGATCACACAGGGTCAGCCTCCTCCGGGTTCCGTCCACCAGCCAATGCCACCTGGCTACTACCCAGGGGAGGGCCTTCTCTGTGGCAGCTCCGGCCCTTTGGAACGAACTCCTCGCAGAGATTCGGATCCTCACCTCTCTCCAGGCCTTCCAGAAAGCCGTTAAAACCTGGCTGTGCCGGCAGGCCTGGGGTTGATGAGTTCCCCTCCCACTCGACTTATATGGTTGTATGATTCTTGTGTATTTTAATTACGTGTATTGTGTTTTATGTTCCCTTTTTCCCCTTTGGAGTTGTTCGCCGCCTTGAGTCCCTCCTGGAGAAGGGCGGCATACAAATAAACTAAACCTTAAACCTTAAACCTTAATACTGTATTGCAGTCAGATCTGAGCCTCATTTGAGTTATAGCTGAACTTTGCCCCTCAGTCTGTGTCATAAATCACATTCCCCAATGAGGTGCACCCCTCCCAAGCCTGCTGTATTAATCTGGGATCCAACTCTATCTGAATGTATGTGTGGAATCCCTCCCCCTTCTCCCACTATTGACAGTGTGGCCATTTCTGATCAGGGAGAGATGATACTGAAAGTTCTGGTGACATGTTTTCAAAATGATGAAGCTAGAACAGTTTATGAGGCCATTCCTGAAATGGCATCAACATGGGCCTGTGGTGGGTTTTCACAAAACGCTTCACTAGGTGTTGTGGCCCAGCAGGAGCCATTGGAGCTGCCATCAGACTCTGACAGCGAGGGGCCCTCTGAGTCGGCTCTGGAGGATGTGGAGGACCCTGGACAGGGTTCCGGCTCCGAGCAGGGCGCAGAGAGGCTGGTTGGCTACCAGGAGGCACCTGAGCCTTGGACCAGTGGGGAGGAGACAAGGGAGAGTGAGCCGGAAGCCAGTAGTGAGTTGTTCCTGGATGCACGCCATCGAAGAGCTAATAGGCGTCAGGAACAATTACGCAATTACAGGAGGTGATTGCACTCAGCTGGTGGTCATTAGGCTCCTCTCCAGGCTATAAAAAGACTGCTTGTGCACACGCCCCTCTTTGCAGAAGTCAACACAGAGTCGAATGTCGGAGAACATTGTTAGAAGCTTGGCAGGCTGGATTGCTGCCAAGCCTTATCTGTGTTCGTTGCTGCCCAAGCTTCTCTGTGCTGGGTTCTGCCAAGGACCCGTTTGTCTGTTAATTAAATGCCGTAATTTATCTCTGGCTCAGAGTGTGCTTTGGTGTGGAAGGAGGGGAGTCAGAACAGTTAGGTAACCCTGGTGGATGATACTAGATACATATGGCGGTTGGTAGAACATATCTCAGGAACTGAGATAATGGGTTAATTCAGAACCCAGGTTCTCTCCAAGGTGCTTTTTTTTTCAAGAGACAATCGGACCTTCCTGTTTTTCTTTGAAGGCGTTTCTCTTCTCATCCAAGAAGCTTCTTCAGCTCCGACTGGATGGTGGGGAAGGGAAGGATTGATACTCCTTGCAGGCTTCCATTCTCACCATCCAGTCGGAGCTGAAGAAGCTTCTTGGATGAGAAGCGAAACTCCTTCAAAGAAAAAAAAAAACAGGAAGTCCAGTTGCCCTTTGAAAAAAGCACCTTTGGGACAACCAGGACCTGGATGATGGAGAATCTCCACAGAAATTAGATTTCTGAGTGTTCAACCCTGAAGCTGACCTCGCTGAAGCCATTTTTGAAGCTTCAATGTTTCCACACTGGAGCCGAGGGACAGGGAGGAGGGAATAGAGATAGTTGGGGTTTTATAGCCAAAGCAAAATACTTTCTCTTGGGAACCAAGGTCATTCCCACGCCTGGTCAGAGAGAGGAGGGGCGATGTTACCAGACAATCGGATGGCACTTGATTGGACTACGGGGCTGATTGTTTGTGGGGAAAGGGAACTTTCACTTTTTAATCAGGTGAAAACCGTGCGAACCTTTAGAGTCGTTTTTCCCCAGCCCGTGCCAATCAGATACCTCCAAATGAAACTGTTCTTTGAGGAATCTACCTGCCTTGGAGTTCTGTTCGCTATAGGTGTATTACTTGGAACCCTGACCCTAAGCTTTGTCTGGATAGCATCTCCACTTGATGGGCTTCTCCATCCAGGATGGAGAAGACCTTGCACCTCCCTTGGCCAAAAAGTGTTGGGAAGACTACAGCCCCCAAACGTCTGGATGAGCCTCCCCTTTGCACAGAAGTCCTGCATGACTGAGAATCTCCGTAGACATAAACCCAGCTTATGTTTTGTGTGAATGGAATCCAAGTATTACAAGCAAGATCGTATACCGTATCATTAACTATCAAGGGGCCCCAAGGAAAGATGTTTTATTCAGCTATCCATAATCATCTCCAGCTCCATGATGGAGAAAGCAAAGTGTCAGGGTTTAAATCCATAGCAAGCATCTTTTTGGGGGGGTCTTTGGCCTGCCACACTTTCTATTATTATACTATGCATTTTCTATTGTGGGAAAACAGGATTGTACGGAGTTAGATGATATGCAGCCATAACAACATTCCTTTCTAGAAAGCCAAGGTCATCCTTTGTCTCTGCACCTCTGCACCTGACCGGAACTGGATGGGTGGAAGCTGCCAGCATGGCAGGGGAAGATTGGATCGTGGGATGGACTTATGGGTGTGGGGGCAAGATCTTGAATTTTCAACTGGGTGGGGAAAACCAGGAAGCTTTCAGATTTGGGTTTTCCCAGATGTGCCAACATGGCTCTCTTCATAAATTGGAACTTTGAGCAACAATCAGACTCTGGTTTACTCTTGGATGCCGTTTGGAACCCTGACAAATACATTTATTGGAAATATCACCAGCCCATACCTGGTGAAAACCGACTCTGAAGTCTCCTGCGGTTTTCACTCAATTAAAAGCTTTTCTGCTTTCTCAAAACAATCAGTCACACGGTCCGATCACAACGTGGACTGGCATCACTCCGCCGTCTCCCAACCAAGTGTGAGAACGTCCTTGGTTCCCAAGGGAAAATATTTTGTTTTGGCTACCGAATTCCTTCTATTTCAAATCCTCCCCTCCCTGCTCCACTGTGGCAATACTGAAGTGGTTTTAAAAAAAATGGTTTTGGTCAGGTCATCTTCAGGGTTGACACAAGAGGATGGCCTCGATGGAGAAAGGGAAGCTCCATTAGCATAATAAAAAAATGTGAAAACAAACTTTCCCCCTTGTTATATGTTCTCTACAGAAGATCGTCTTCAGAGCCGGATTTGCTGACCTTGATTTCCTTCTGGTTACGTGAACTTGGCTCAAAACAGATCCCAGATCCTGATAACACAATACGGCACTGTCCCTATCGTGTGTCAGAAGGCCCACTGTTTGCGCACTTGCTCCCTCTGGCACCCACACCAGCCTCAGATTGTGTTGTGGCAGGCGCCTTACGCAGCAGGGACGGAGGCCACGTGGAGGAGGAGATTCTGGTCATCTGGGCACCACCTGGAAGCTTTGGTGGGTTGTCTGCAAGGGGAAAGGAGGGGGTCTTCTTCCCCCATTGGAGGCCACCCACCCTTGGGGGATCAGGCTGCTTTCAATGCTGAGGGCATTGTGACCCATGAGAAAAACTTGCTGGTGGGAAAGTGGAAGCAGAAACAATGGAAATTAATCAAGGAGAGAAGCAACTTGGAATTAAGGAGAAACTTCCTAACAGTGAGGACAATTAACCAGTGGGACAGAAGTTGCCTCCAGAAGTTGTGGGTGCTCCATCACTGGAGGTTTTTAAGAAGAGACTGGGTAGTCAGTTGTCAGAAATGGTATACGGTCTCCTGCTTGAGCAGGGGGATGGACTAGAAGACCTCCAAGGTCCCTTCCGGCTCTATTCTGATAAAAGAAGGCCGCTTCCTCCAGATCTCTGCTTCTCAACTCCTAAACTGACAAACAAAGGCACCAAAGCATTTCCTGTTGTTGTCTGTTAATAATTTGAATTTTTATTGTGAAATCATGTCGAGTTGCAACTGCTGGGGAAGGAGAATAGAAATCTATTCACTCAGTCCATATTTCAAGAAATGGCTGCTTCCTATAACCTGGGCGGCTGGTTCCAGATTTGTTTCCCTTCTCTGTCTGAGAACAATAGTTTTGGATAAGAGGTTGATCCCCACCCTTCTTTGTGGCAGATTAACACATTAAAAGAGTTGGAAGGGACCTTGTAGGTCATCTAGTCCAACCCCCCAACCCCCAAGCAGGAGACCCTATCATTTCTGACAGAAAACTTCTCTTCTTGAAAACGTCCAGTGATGAAGCTCGCACAACTTCTCAAGGCAACTTCTGTTCCATTGGTTGATTGTCAGAAATGTTCTCCTTAGTTCCAGGTTGAATCTCTCCTTGGGTCAGTTTCCATCCATTATTCCTTCTCTGGCCTTCAGGTGCTTTGGAAAATAGCTTGGCCCCCTCCTCCTCTCTGTGGCAGCCCCTCAAATATTGGAAGATGCTCTCCTGTCTCCCCTGGTCCTTCTCTTCACTAGACCAGCCATGCCCGGTTCCTGCAACTGTTCATCGTGTGTTTTAGCCTCCAGTCCCCTCATCATCCTGGTTGATCTTCTCTGCACTCTTTCCAGAGTCTCAACATCTTTTTCATACTGTGGTGATCAAAACCACAATATGCCGTATTCCGAGTGTGGCCTTACCAAGGCCCTATAAAGCAGCACTGAAACTTCACTTGATCTTGGTTCTATTCCTCTATTAATGCAGCCTAGAATTGCATTGCCTTTTTTGGCTGCTACCACACACGGTGGGCTCATGTTTAAGTCATTGTCCACTAGGACTCCAAGATCCCTCTCACAATTACTGGCCTTAAGCCAGTGTCACCTGGTCTGTGCAGTTGGTTCCATCCTACTAGATTGAAACAATAGACTAGACTAGACAATAGAATAGAATAGAATAACCAGGAAGGGATCTTGGAGGTCTTCTAGTCCAGCCTCCTGCTCAAGCAGGGGAACCTTATCTAAGTGACGGTCTAGTCCAGTGTTTCTCAACCTTGGCAACTTGAAGATGTCCAGACTTCAACTCCCAGAATTCCCCAGCCAGCGAATGCTGGCTGGGGAATTCTGGGAGTTGAAGTCCGGACATCTTCAAGTTGCCAAGGTTGAGAAACACTGGTCTAGTCTCTTCTTAAAACCCATTCTAACTAACTTGATCCAATGATCATAAAATCAGATCTTCTGGATAAAGTTATGGGTCTTTCATTCTAGAAAGTAGCATCTTGAGAACTTGGGATGCTCCTCTTTCTTTCTTTCTTTCTTTCTTTCTTTCTTTCTTTCTTTCTTTCTTTCTTTCTTTCTTTCTTTCTTTCTTTCTTTCTGCAAACTCCACTACCTCTAGCACTGATATATTTACCTTAGGTAATGAAATATCTTCAAGAAAATAACCAGAGACCACCAAGTACCCCATCCTCCTCCTCCTCCTCCTCCTCCTCCTCCTCCTCCTCCTCCTCCTCCTCCTCCTCCTCCTCCTCCTCCTCCTCCTCCTCCTCTCCATCCCACTCCCTTCTAGGACTGATGATGTTCCCTGGCTTGCAGATGTAATGAAATGTCTGCAAGAACACAACCAAGTTCAGAGAATCACATATAGTACTTCTCCTCCTCCTGTCTTCATCTTCCTTCCTTCTCCTCCTCCTCCCTTCTCCTTCCTTCTTCCTTCTCCTCCTGCGCTATGCCAATTGCACTCCCTTCTAGCACTGATGATATTCCCTAGTTGGGTCATGATGAAGCATCTGCATGGAAACGAACTCCTGCTCCTCCTTCTCCCCCCACTCCCTTCCAGTGTTGATAATGCTACCTAGTTGGGTAATGAAACGTTTGCAAGAAAACAATCAAGCTCAGAGAGCAGCAAGGACCCCGGGTTTTTCCTCCTCTCCCCTACCTCCTCTCTGCAAACCCCACCACCTTCTACCACTGATGATGTTACCCAGTTGGGTAATGAAACGTCTGCAAGAAAATAACCGAGCCCAAAAACCACCAAGGACCTCATAATACAAGCATATTTCATATCCCTCCACGCTAAAACCAGAGATTGGAGAGAAATCTCCCTTCCATGAAGTTTCAGAGAGCAGAGCCACAATCTCATCCGGGATATCCGGAGGTCATTGGAGGGGAGATGGCTGTGAAACAGGATCTCGGCTTTCCTGGTTAGGTTTGGGGGTGGGGAGGGGGGGTGGGATTGAGATTAGCAATCGGCATCCCCATTCAAGTTGGATCAAATGCACCTGCTGAGATGTTCCACACACATTGCTCAACTGACCCATTTTCAAGATTTCTAAAGGTATATTTGCCTTGGGAATAATCGCTTGCTATTTTACACCAAAGCAAATATCACAGCCTTTCCCCCCGAGAGACTCTTTTCCTCATTCCTGACACAGATCTTTGGTAATAAAAGGACCATCAGTTTTGGGTCCCTGACATCCTCCTTGGTGACGGACAGGAACTGGGGAACACCTCCTTGTAAAGCCTCTAGTTGACAAAGGTAAGGATCTTCGTTCACCTCCATGGGGAGAGATATTTCAAAGTTCTCTTATTTCCGAATTAAATCGAGAAGGTAAGGATGATTCTCAAGGATCCTCTTTACCTCATCTTTGAAGAAATGGTCTAGGGTCTCCTGCTTGAGCAGGGGGTTGGACTAGAAGACCTCCAAGGTCCCTTTCTTTATCCTGTAATTCCATAAGGATCTCCTGCTTGAGCTGGTGGTTGGACTAGGAGACCCTGCACCATTTCTGACCGATGGCAGCCCAGTGTCTTCTTTTTTTATTTTATTTTATCAATTTCATATATACATTCACAATTATATGATCTCATAACTGTTATTAATAATATGTATTTATAACAATTTTCCCTACTGTTGACAATATACTTGAAGATCCATCTTATCTTACAACGGTCCTACTTCTTCTTCCCTCCCTCCCTCTTTCCTTCCCTCGTTTCTTCTCTCCTACTCCCCTTCCTTCCCTCCCTCCTTTTCTCCTTCTTCCTTCCCTCCTTTCTTTTCTCATTCTCTCCTTCCTTTCCCCCTTCCTGTCCTCCTTCCTTCCCCCCTTCCTTCTCTCCTACATTCCCCCCTTCCTTCCCTCCTTTCTTCTCTCCTTCCTTCCCTCCTTTCTTCCCTCCTTTCTTCTCTCCTTCTCTCAGTCTCTTCTTGAAAGCCTCCAGTGATGAAGCTCCCACAACTTCCGAAGGCAACTTCTATTCCATCGGTTGATTGTTCTCACTGTCAGGAAATTCCTCCTTATTTCCAGGTTGAATTACACAATAACAGCGTTGGAAGGGACCTTGGAGGTCTTCTAGTCTAACCCCTTGCTCAAGCAAGAGACCCTATAACATTCCAGACAAGCGATTGTCCAGTCTCTTTCTAAAAATCCTCCAGTGAAGAAGCAACCACAACTTCTGGAGGAACCTCTTCCACTGGTTATATCCACAAAATATTTAAAAGTATTAGAAATTTTTAAAATATTGCAAAAAATATTCATGCCTCTGACTTATTTGTAAACCACAAAAGGAGACAGAATGATAATTGCAGTTCAAAGCAATTAAAAAAACATTCCAGGACAATAGCCAAAGTGACGCAGTGGTTAGGGTGCAGTACTGCGGGCCACTTCAGCTGACTGTTATCTGCAGTTCAGCGGTTCAAATCTCACCGGCTCAAGGTTGACTCAGCCTTCCATCCTTCCGAGGTGGGTAAAATGAGGACCCAGACTGTGTTGGCGGAGATATGCTGACTCTGTAAACCGCTTAGAGAGGGCTGAAAGCCCTATGAAGCGGTATATAAGTCTAACTGCTATTGCTATTATTTGTAATTCACAAAAGGAGACAGAATGATAATTGCAGTTTGAAGCAATTAAAAAAACAACAACATTCCAGGACAATAAAAAATGTCCAATGCAGGGTAAAACTTGACAACAGTTGCAAGCGCCTTTTCAAAATGTCCCTTCAGTTTTCTCAGGATTGTTCCATATATTAATTTTAAAAAATTGTATTCATGATTCCTTCATGATTATTTAGTTAATAAAGACTGGCATCTTTATAAATATGCAGAGAGAAAAGGCAAACATCTTTGCAAACGGAGCTGTATTTCATTCGCTAGAGAAAGAGAAAGGGAAAAAGACTTCAGCATTCTGCTCTCTGCAGACCTGTTGATGGATCTCCATTCCTACGTTATCCTATTTTTTTCCCCCCAGGCACCAGAATCAACATGCTGAAGGCTTTGGTCCTTCTTCTCCTCGGTGGCCTCCTGCCCGTCTGCCAAGGTGGAGCAGAAAGCTTATTATCTGTGGCTCAGGTGGACAAGGCTGTTCTGGAGAATTGTGAGTCTCCTTTTTCCTTCTCTCCTTGCAAACCAAAACTTTGGAAAAGAGATTCCAAAGACTGTGTTCTGAAGCCTTTAACTCCTGAATGATTATTACGGAGCCCCAAAGGTGCTTTTTCCAAAAGGCAACTGGCCTTTCTTGATTTTATTTTATTTTTCTTTGGAAATGTTCCACTTCTCATCCAAGAAGCTTCTTCAGTTCAGAACTGAAGAAACGTCTTGGGTGTGAAGTGAAACATTTTCAAAGGGAAAAAAAAATCCATGTTTTTGTTTTTTTGACCAGCTGCCTTTCGGAAAAATGGTTCCTTTGGGACAATCATGACCTGGATGGTTGAGATGATCTGTGGGAGATGACAGAGAATGGAAGGATCTATTGGGTGGGGGAATCCAATTATACATTTGCCTCGGATTTTTATGACACAGCCTTTTCCAGATTGAGTGTCATCCAGTAATGTGGACCTCTGCTCCCAAGGTCCTCTTCAGGCAAGTATCCAAAAATGAAGATGATGGGGGTCCTTGGTGCTTCCTGAGCTTGGTGGTTTTCTTGCTGACGTTTCATTACCCAACTGGGGAACATCATCAGTGCTAGAAGGGAGTGCAATTGGCATAGTGCAGGAGGAGAAGGAAGAAGGAAGAAGAAGGGAGGAGAAGGAGAAGGAAGGAAAATGAAGACAGGAGGAGGAGAAGTACCATATGTGCTCTCTGAACTTGGTTGTGAAGAGGAGGAGAAGGAAGACTGTGGGATTTTTGGTGCCCCCTGAGCTTGGGGGGGGGGTTCCATTCAAGGTTTTTATTTTTTAATACAAATTATACGTATTATAGGAAACAAAGAGGGTCTTTTCTTTTACATCCTCTCAATCACATCATCCTTATTATATCATAGTTTTTGTTTTCACTTTCAGCCAAATTATTCTCTTCTATTATTTTCATCTGTGTACTTATTTTTCTTACTACATAAACAATTTCTTCAATTGCCCCTTTAAAGTTACACCAAATTTTCCTTTCTTATTTTCTCCGTTGGTATATTTTGCTATAAATAGCATACATTCTCTAATTCAATTTAAGCGTAGAGAGCGTTTCTTTCAATTTTTTTTCTGCAATGAGCAATATACTCTCATTTCTTTATTTCTTAATTAGTTACATCACAATAACAATCTTACTACTATTCTCTTTAGTCTACTACTACCCTTTCTTCATCTTCTAACCATTTTCTTTTGGGCTCTCAAAAACCCCAGTTTTAATTCTTTTCCTTCCTCTCCCCCTTTCCCCTAACTTCTTCTTTTTCTTTTCCCTATTTTGGAGTTATTATATCTTATCTTCGGCGTATTTAATTTTATTATTCTAGTAACTTTCCCAATGGTTTTCCCCAGACATTTCATTACCCAACTAGGGAACATCATCAGTGCTAGAAGGTTGGATTGAATCTAGTTGTGTAATGAAAGGTCTGTAAGAAATCAGCCAAGCTCAGAGAACAACAAGGACTACTCAATTCATTCTTGGCTACTAATATTTCCTTCTATAAGTCAAGATAGTGCCTAACAAAGCATGATTGAATCCCTGCTCCTTTTTTTAATGTGCGCTCAACTTTCATCCCAAAGGTGTTTCTTCAGGAGGCAATTGGACTTCCCTTGTTGTGTTTTTTTAATAGTGTATGCTTTTTTGTTCTGTAACTTGTTTGTTTATCCCCCTCCCTTGAATTGTGAGCCGCCCTGAGTCCCCTCAGGGAAAAGGGCGGCATACAAATAAAGCAAATTCCAATCAAATTCCAATTTTCTTTGAAGACGTTTTGCTTTTCATCCAAGAAGCTTCTTCAGTCCAGCTCTTCAGTTCTCAGAACTGAAGAAGCTTCTTGGAGGAGAAGCGAAAGGTCTTCAGGGAAAAACAGAGAAACTCCAGTTGCCTCCTGAAAAAGCACCTTTGAGACAACTAAGACCTGGAGGACTGAGAATCTCCAAGGCTCAACTTTCATCCTGGCTATCTTGCCCCTCCATCTTCGACAACATTCTAGCCCGTTCCAAAAAGGTCATAGGCAGATCATTCAAGGTCCTCCTAATGGAGGGGTCTGGGGAGGTCTACAGTGTCTCAGTGGTCAATCATGGAAATTTTAAGACTAAGCTGTAGACGGACATCTCTGCCCAAATGCTGAAGAGCAGAGCAACCGGGTGGCTTTCTTCTCCTGAACTTCTCCAGAACTTCTTTCTTCATCCAATTTGAGTTGGAAGGTGCTGCAGGAAATATTTTGCAGAAGACTGTGCTGGTATGGGCTACCCTCAGCTCTGTATTTGGGGAACATTACCTAAGGATTTAGGGGGATTCAATGTGTTTTCCCAACACATGTTCAAACTTATCTCCTCATCCGTGAAGACTGATGCTTTAAAAAAAAAAAGTTAATCTTTTGGGAATTGTAGCAACATACGTCAAATGTTCTGGTTTTACTACATTAATAAAGGTGAGTTTGGCCAAAGGGAAGAGACAGGCGTGTGGGATGGAAGACTAAGAACAATCAAGAATAACTTTAGTAACTCAGCTAAACTATGCTTCAGCTGCTAATAACAATAGCTCAGTGACTGAGTTTAACTTTAATTTATCTCCTGTAATAATTGCTCTCAACCCTCTACAGTGCTCTCAAATGTCCTGGCCAAAGATGACCTGCTTCAAGGACTTACTGGAGGAGTAGGTAAAAATGTCCTAGGAGGGTTGAGTGGAGGCCAAGGTGCAGGACCTCTTGACGATGTCCTTGGAGGCCAAGGTGGAGGTCTGCTTGGTGGTGTCCTTGGAGGGCAAGATGGAGGACTTCTTGGTGGTGTCCTTGGAGGGCAAGATGGAGGACTTCTTGGTGGTGTCCTTGGAGGCCAAGGTGGAGGACCTCTTGATGGTGTCCTTGGAGGCCAAGGTGGAGGTCTGCTTGGTGGTGTCCTTGGAGGCCAAGGTGGAGGACCTCTTGATGGTGTCCTTGGAGGCCAAGGTGGAGGTCTGCTTGGTGGTGTCCTTGGAGGCCAAGGTGGAGGACTTCTTGGTGGTGTCCTCGGAGGTCCAAATGGAGGACTTCTTGGTGGTGTCTTTGGACGTGAAGGTCTCCTGGGGTGAGTTACCTATTGTCAGACTTTATACCTAGGCTTGATGTTAAATAATAGATCTTCAGCTCTTTAGGTCTTGACTTGAATCAACAGAAGACTCCAACAATGTAGAAACTTGCAGACATGTTGCAGACATGACTTAAACTTTTAAGGCAACATCTGGTTGTCTTCTGCAGAGCAAATACTTCGGATAATTAGATTTCTGAGTTCTAAATTCTGAGTTTCTTTCTTCTTCCTTCTGAATTGGTCAGCCTTGGAAAACTTCACCTAGTCACTTAAGGGTCGTTTTCATCCTGACTTTGAGTAGATAGAGATGAAGACTATTCTCCTCGTCCTAGTTCTCTCTCTGTCCCACACTTTGTACACACACACACACACACACACACACACAGAGAGAGAGAGAGAGAGAGAGAGAGAGAGAGAGAGAGAGAGAGTCCATTACATACATAGACCCCAAATATTATTTTTAATATCAAGTTTTTATTTTATTTTTTGTTACACATACGTATTTATGAACAAAGTGTTGTCTGGTGTTTTTCCTTTTTACATCTTCCCATGTACATAATCTATTTTACATCATAATTCTGTTCAAATCCCAGCTCTCTGTTGTTCTCATTCCATATTTTCCATTTAACCCTTATTAACTTTTTAATACATCTTCTGTATCATTAATTGGCCCTTCAAAGTTAATCCAAGTGATCATTCCCTGTTTCATCTACTAGTCTATTTTACTCCAATGAAAACCTCTAGCTGTTTTCCATTCCTTTTCCCTCCATATTCTTTTTTTTAAAATATATTTTTATTGTTTTAACATTAATTTACGTTAATTCTCTGTATATCACTAACTGCTTTAATACAATTCCCCTTTCCCAATTAACTAATTTAAAATTTTCAAGACCCCAAATGTTGATCAGCAAACCCCAAGTCTCATAGGAAAGTTAGATTTAAGATGTCTGGGGTTATGATGTCGAATCATCATCTCCTTTTAATGACCCCATAATCCCTTGCGGGGTGAAGTCTGGGCAACTGAATCGAGCTAGCAGAATGTTTGCTGGCCAGATGCCTTTCTTGTTGCCAATGCGGAGTTTTGTTCAGCAGATAAATTCTCACTGTGCCCAGAGAGAGAAATATCTGCCTCTCCCTAGCATCGAACTCCTGATTCTGATCCTGATCAGAGCCTCTGGATTATGAGGTGGCAGCTTCCCCTCTAGGCCACCGCACCACTCAGGGTTATAAGAGCCGAGGTGGCGCAGTGGTTAGAGTGCAGCACTGCAGGCTACTTCAGCTGACTGCTAGTTCTGCAGTTCGGTTGTTCAAATCTCACCGGCTCAGGGTTGACTCAGCCTTCCATCCTTCCGAGGTGGGTGAAATGAGGACCCGGATTGTTGTTGGGGGCGATATGCTGACTCTGTAAACCGCTTAGAGAGGCCTGAAAGCCCTATGAAGCGGTATATAAGTCTAATTGCTATTGCTATCTATCTATCTATCTATCTATCTATCTATCTATCTATCTATCTATCTATATCTATCTATCTATCTATATCTATCTATCTAAAATGAGGACCCAGACTGTGGGGGCGATATGCTGACTCTGTAAACCGCTTAGAGAGGGCTGAAAGCCCTATGAAGCGGTATATAAGTCTAATTGCTATTGCTATTGCTATTATGACGTTGGATGTCCTTCATAATTTTAGTTTCTGTTCTTAACCATGAAGCTCATTTTTATCTGCAGGTTGAAGCTGGTGGATATCATCCTTCCTAAAGTTACCCTGAAGCTTTTTCCAGTTGGAGTTCGATTGAACATTTACACCAAAATAGCCCTCAAGGGCAACACGTGAGTTGTGAAAATAGCAAACCTTGCTACCTTTCTTGGATGAAATTCCCACAGGTAGCATTTCCTAGCCTCTTTCTTCCTTACAGCTTTAGTTTTGATGTAGTTGGAGACAGAGTGGAGTAGAGTGAACTTTCTTGAGCTCCCAGCAAAAATGTTTGGGATATAAACCTAATAAATAAATATTTGGTTTTTTATTTTTAAATATACTTTTTTATTTTCCATTTTCATAACATACAATCACATGTACACTATTACATAGCCAGTATCCTATTGTATTAAATAGCAATTACATCAGTTCCTCTTGTCATCAACACCCAGAAAGATAAAAACCCATTATTAGCTCTTCTGCTCTCCATACACCTCTTTCTTCTGCCTCTCTCCTACCTCCTTTCTTCCCTCCATCATCCTTTCCTACTCTACTTCCCCTTCCTTTCTCCTTCTCCTCTCTCTTCATTCCACTCCTCCTTCTCCTCCTCATCTTCCCCCCTTACCCTCTCTCCTATCCCTCTCTTCCCATCTTTCTTCTCTCCTCTGTTTCCCACTCTTCCTCTCATTGGTGTATTTCAGCTTCTGAACTCCAATCTATGTTGATGGTATTTATGCTTCCATATCCATAGAAAGTTTTTATTTTCCATTTTCATAACATATAAATCACATGTATACTATTACATAGCCAATATCCTATTGTATTAAGTAGTAATTACATCAGTTCCTCTTGTCATCCACGCCCAGAAAGATAAAAACCCATCATTAGCTCTTCTGCTCTCCATACACCTCTTTCTTCTGCCTCTCTCCTACCTCCTTTCTTCCCTCCATCATCCTTTCCTACTCTACTTCCCCTTCCTTTCTCCTTCTCCTCTCTCTACCTTCCACATCTCCTTCTCCTCCTCATCTTCCCCCCTTACCCTCTCTCCTATCCCTCTCTTCCTAACTTTCTTCTCTCCTCCGTTTCCCACTCTTCCTCCCATTGGTGTATTTCCGCTTCCATACTACTCTACTTCCCCTTCCTTTCTCCTTCTCCTCTCTCTACCCTCCACTCCTCCTTATCCTCCTCATCTTCCCCCCTTACCCTCTCTCCTGTCCCTCTCTTCCCATCTTTCTTCTCTCCTCTGTTTCCCACTCTTCCTCTCATTGGTGTATTTCCGCTTCTGAGCAAACTCCAATCTATGTTGGATATGCTTCCATATCAATATACTTAACATATCTTAGTTTTAAAGAAGAAATAAGAGAAGACAGTATACATGTGAAATCACATTACATTAAAATCTAACACCCCTCGTCAAACCTCCCTCCCCCCCTCCCCCACCCCCCCAGCCTTCCCTCCCCCGACTTCCCAGAACCCCTACACGGTATAAATCTTTAACAAAAACAGTCTAAAATATATTGGGAAAAAGAATAGAAAATTGATAACAATTTATTGATATTATCAATCAATAAATATTTGTGATATTTGTAAGCTACACCGTGTACGGGCTCTGGGAAGTCGGGGGGGGGGAAGGGAGGTGGGGTCTTAGGGGGGAGGGGGGAGGGGGAAATATAGTATGTGCTAGATTTTAAAGTAACACGATTGCACTTGTATACTGTTGCTCTTTAATTCTAGTGTAAAAATAGGACAAGCTGAATATATTGATAGATTGTAGAAATACACCGAAGGGAGGAGCAGAGGGATAGAAGAAAGAGGGGCAGAGAAGGCGGGAGAGAGGATTGGAGGGAGGGAGAGAAGGAAGGGAGGGAGTGTATTGGGAGAGAGGAGTGATAGAGGGGGAGGGGAAGTAGGGTAGAGGGGAAGGTTGGAGGGAAGAAGGAAAGTTGGAGGAGGGCGAAAGAAAGGGTGTATGGAGGGTCGAAGTGGTACATTGGTTTTGTATTTTGGGGGGTATTGTTGACAAGAGGGATGGCTGTGTTTATTGTTTAATGTTATATGGCCCCGGTTATGCACAGTATATATGTGACTGTACAAAATGAAAATGGAAAAGAAAACATATTTATAATAAATAAATAAATAAATAAATAAATAAATAAATAAATAAATAAATAAATAAATAAATAAATAAATAAATAAATAAATAAATAAATATTTGTGATGGATGGAAAAAGCCAGTGCTCTCTCTGAACTTGAAGATTTCTTGGGAAACTTTTGGCTGTTGGCCCAATAAACAGCCTCGTATTTACTTCTTTCGGATTTTTTCAGGATTCTTGGGGGCCCGTTGACTCTCCTGGTAGAAGTGAACATCACAGCCGACGCCCGGATGGTCCAGGGTAGGACGGGAGCTCCCAAGCTTCTCCTTCACAACTGTAGGACCAACCTTGGTGGCATCCGGATCTTGTCTGGGTGAGTCTTCCTACATCACAAATAGACACTTAGCGCCTGTGTGTTTGGAGGACAGCTTTTGAATGGATGGGTCAGGGATGCTAAACCGTCCAATAAGGTCAGTCTATGGAGCAAAAGGGGACACGGTGGCTCAGTGGCTAAGACGCTGAGCTTGTCGATCAGAAAAGGTGGCAGTTCGGCGGTTCGAATCCCCAGCGCCGTGTAATGAAGTGAGCTCCCATTACTTGTCCCAGCTTCTGCCAACCTAGCAGTTCGAAAGCACGTAAAAACAGAAAAATAGGGACCACTTTGGTGGGAAGGGAACAGCGTTCCGTGCGCCTTTGGTGTTGAGTCATGCCGGCCACATGACCACGGAGACGTCTTCGGACAGCGCTAGCTCTTCGGCTTTGAGACGGAGATGAGCAGCGCCCCCCAGAGGTGGGAACGACTAGCACATATGTGCAAGGAGAACCTTTACCTTTACCTTATGGAGCAGCATCGCCCTCCAGATGGGTAAAGAGACTACTAAGAGCCGAGGTGGCGCAGTGGTTAGGGTGCAGTACTGCAGGCCACTTCAGCTGACTGTTATCTGCAGTTCGGCGGTTCAAATCTCACCGGCTCAAAGGTTGACTCAGCCTTCCATCCTTCCGAGGTGGGTGAAATGAGGACCCAGACTGTGGGGGGCGATATGCTGACTCTGTAAACCGCTTTAGAGGGGGCTGAAAGCCCTATGAAGCGGTATATAAGTCTAACTGCTATTGCTATTGCTAAATCCTAGACTTCCCAGCCACCCCGAGATGGAAAAGCTGAATTTGGCGAATGTATAATTTCCTCCCTTGAACCAAAACAAAAGGTTTTCTCACCAAGAAAATCATTGAGTCAGTCAAGGAAGGTCTTCAGAAAGAGGGAAAAATCAATAAATAAATCACGATGGCCGCCCCAATGGTGTGATCCCAGCCTTGCCCCAATTTAACAGGTGTTGCAAAAAGCGATAGGACTTGGATCCCACAGATGTGGCTGTCATCCATCTTGAATGTTTCAGGGACATCCCTGATTGAGCACCAAGTGGTTACAGATCATCCTGGACTTACAACCATTTAGTGACCTTGGAAGTTAAATAGCACTGAAAAAAGTGACAGTTTTTCACACTTACGTCCCATAATTATGTGATCAAAATTCAAATGCTTGGCAGCTGTTTCATATTTATGTATCCCAACATCCCATGATTCTCCTTTTGCAACTTTCTGGCAAGCAAGGCAATGGGGAAAGCCAGATTCACTTAACAACTGTGCTACTGACTTAACCACTGCAGTGATTCACTTAACGACGATGGCAAGAAAGTTTATAAACTGAAGGCAACAACCAATACCAATTTTGGCGTAATTGTGGTCATAAGTCGAGGATGAAGCTTGATTTTTCCCGCTTGTGGGACAACAGTAGCTTTTATGTGGCAAAGCATGATAGGGCGGACTTTTTAATAATGTTTAATAATTCCACTCATTTTCCAGGCTCCTTCCATTGTCCTTGGACAACGTCCTGAATGGTCTCTTGAATGAACTCGTCCCTGGTTTGGTGAGTCTTCCTACTGAACTATAGCCTGCCCCCCCGTTGAGTACCGTAGGGTCAATGAACCCAAATGCACCATCTGGGCCATCAATCAGAGGGGACAACACTAGAATAGCCTTGTAGGGGTCATTAAATGCATTAGATCAGTGTTTCTCAACCTTGGCAACCGAAATCCACGGCTTGGCAGCCGTTCTTCACATGTTTTAATCTCCAGGCCTTTAATCCTCTTAGTTGATCTTCTCTGCACTTTCTCCAAAGTCTCAACATCTTTTTTGTAATGTGGTAACCAAAACTGGATGCAGGATTCCAGGTGTGGCCTTACTAGGGCTTTACAAAGTGGTGCTAATCACTTCACGTGATTTTGATTCTGTTTTCTTCTCTCCCACAGCTGTGCCCTGTTGTCGATGTTGTCCTGAACCTTCTCAACACTATTCTTGGCACAGTCAACAGTAAGGATTGTTCTTGTGGTCGGGATGTATTCTGCCTCTGTTACTTATTTATTTTTAAATTTTCAGAAGCCACTTACCTGATGTTTGACCACCAGGGAAGCTCCATTAAATTTGTGTGTGCATTTCGGTGTGCAAAGCAGAATTGCTCTGGCATGTACAGCCCTGTGATTGTAAAGCCTTACGTGTACGCAGAAAAAGCCTCCCTTGAAGACAGAATATCATAGGACATCAACAGAGTTGGAAGGGACCGTCGAGGTCTTCTAGTCCAACCCCCTGCTCAAGCAGGAGACCCTGATCAAATGATACAGGGTCTACAAAGTTGAGGTGCACCAATACCAGGGGAGGAACATACTTGCAGATACTGACAGTAGTCCTCGGCTTACGACCACAATTGAGCCCGAAATTTCCACCGTTAAGCGAAACGGTTGTTGTAGAAATAAAAGAATATAAATTGTAAAGATACAAGCAACAGGATTATAGTCATAAGTGGGAAGAGATAGGCACTAAGAATGATGAGAAGACGAATAGTAATAGTAATGCAGCTGTAGTGAATAGTTAGACAGTGGTGAGGGAATTATTTGTTTAGCAGAGGGATGGCATTCGGGGGAAAAACCTGTTCTTTTTTTAAATTTTTTATTTATTTATTTTCAAAACAAACATACAACTCCTCCTTCTTTACATACTGTAGAAAGTGTTATCAGCTGGTTACAAAAGGCTTTTGTGCATCTCTTCCGCCGTCATCAAGTATAATTCGTATTAATTCGAATATCTTAACTCAAATATTTATTATATTAACATCATCATGCCTTCACTTTTATTTGACTACAGTTATTTAAAACGTCCTTCATCCTTAAATATACCAAGATTCAATACATAACCACATGCTGGCATTTCATTTTACTTATTTGTAAAGCCCTCCATTAACATTGAATCCTCATATCCTGTTTTAGCTAAACATCCATAATATTTAACACCAAAATTTTCTAATCCTCCATGTATGTAATTTATTATCATTATCCTTTCTTTATTTAACTGTATCCTATATCATAACCTTTAGGGGGAAACCTGTCCTTGTGTCTAGTTGTCTTGGTGTGCAGTGCCCTATAGCCTCGTTTTGAGGGTGGGAGTTGAAACAATTTGTGTCCAGGATGTGAGGGGTCTGTAGATATTTTCACAGCCCTCTTTTTGACTCCTGCAGTGTTACAGGTCCTCGGTGGAAGGCAGGTTGGCAATAATTGTTTTTTCTGCAGTTCTGATTCTGAAGTCCGTGTCTGTCTTGTGGGGTTGCAGAGCCAAAGCAGACAGTGATGGAGGTGCAAATGACGGACTCAATAATTCCTCCGTAGAACAGAATCAGCAGCTCCTTGGGAAGTTTGAGCTTCCTGAGTCGGCGCAGGAAGAACCTTCTTTGTTGTGCTTTTTTGATGACGCTTTTGATGTTAGGTGTCCGTTTTAAGTCTTGAGATGTGATAGAACCTAGAAACGTAAAGGTTGGTCCTATGTTGAGGACTAGCCGTATCCTCGCAGTCGGGTCATGTGCAGCACTGGCCCTTCTAAGAGAATTCCCCGAAGGCGCTCGGCAGTTGTGTTTTTCCTCCCTCTCAGTCGCTTTTGGCTTCACCCCTGACAGGTGTCTGTCCGTTTGGCATTCTTGGAAATCTGCATTACACTCTGGCTGGTTTGCCTCTGTTCAAGGGCCAACAGATTGTTCTGAATCTAAATGTAAGTCCCGTTTTCCACTTGTCTCCAATGCCTGAGTAACTCCTCCTCCTCCTCTCCCTTTCTCTTCCCCTTCCTCCTCTTCTCTTTCTCCTCCTCTTCCTCCTCCTCTTCTCCTCCTCCTCCTCTTCCTCTTCTTCTTCTCCTCCTCCTCTCCTCTTCCTCCTCCTCCTTTTCCTCCTCCCCCTCCCGCTCCTCCTTCTCTTCTTCTTCCTCCTCCTCCCCTCCTTCTCCTCCTCTTTCTCCTCTCCTTCTCCTGCTCCTCCTCTCCTCCTCCTCCTCTTCTTCTCCTCCTCTCCCCTTCTCTTCCTCTTCCTCCTCTTCTCCTCCTCCTCTTCCTCCTCCTCCTCCTCCTCTTCCTCTTTTTCTCCTCATCCTCTCCTCTTCCTCCTCCTCCTTTTCGTCCTCCCCCTTTTCTTCTCCTCCCCTCCTTCTCCTCCTCTTTCTCCTCTCCTTCTCCTTCTCCTCCTCCTCCTTCTTCCTCAGTCGCCTTTACAGCCTGAGAAACTAGGGAAGGTTTCTTCAGAGACTCTTCCACCTCCCCCACCCATTGCGCATCTATGGGCTGTGTGGCCTCTTATCTGATGGATGGCTTTGTGCTCTCCAATAAATTCTCTCTCTTGACCTTCCCCAGCTTATGATGACCGACCTCAACGGCCAACCGGTGGATTTTCCTGGAGCCCGAAACAGCTCTTTGCCTCTGCCTCCCGCGATGGGCCGTTCTTCTCAGCTGATGCTTCCCCTCGACCTGCTTTCCTCGGTGCTCCGGATGCTCATCTCGAAAGGAGGGTTGAACATGGACCTCACTGAAGTGGAGGTGAGCCATCTCGACAAGCGACTAAGCTAGTTTCTGGCTCCTATTTGTGAACCATAGATATGAGAGGGGTGGCGGCTCGTAGGGAAGACTCTCGCCTCCCACTTGTGGGTTGGGTGTCCAATCGTAGGTAGCGGCGGATGTTTCTCTATCAGGGTACAAAGAGAACATATGGGCTGCGAACTCTGTGTAGGCATCAGGAAGGGAATCCAGCCAGTAAACGCTCAGCTCCATCCAGTTGCCCTGACTCTACCCTGTAATCCCAAATTAAGGGATTATGGGTTTACGAGCTTGTAATCCCAAATTAATGGATTATGGAATTATGATCCTGTAATCCCAAATTAATGGATTATGGGTTTATGACCCTGTAATCCCAAATTAATGGATTATGGGTTTATGATCCTGTAATCTCAAATTAATGGATTATGGGTTTACGACCCTTTCAGCCCTCTCTAAGCGGTTTACAGAGTCAGCATATCGCCCCCAACAACAATCCGGGTCCTCATTTTACCCACCTCGGAAGGATGGAAGGCTGAGTCAACCTTGAGCCGGTGAGATTAGAACCACTGAACTGCAGATAACAGTCAGCTGAAGGGGCCTCAGTACTGCACCCTAACCACTGCGCCACCTCAGCTCTTGTTGGTCTTCTCTGCACTTTTTCCAAAGTCTCAACATCTTTTTTGTAACTTGGTGACCAAAATCAGTGGCAGTATTCCAGGTGTGGCCTTACTAAGGCTTTACAAAGTGGCATTAATACTACACCTGGTCTTGTTTCTATATGCCTCTGTTCGTTTTATGCCTCGGTTATCTTGCTTAACGTGTAATTATTCTCTGGGCAAAGGAGTGGATAGGATTTGTCTTTTGGTGTGGGAGTCTGAAGTGAAAGGAACCCCCACATCAGATAGAAAAAAAGGCGGGGGCAACTGCAAATGGGACATTTAAGGAGTTGTGTTGTGTGACTCTCCTGTGTGGTTGTGATTTCTTCTAGCTTCGTGGCTCTGTTCCAATGACAACATCGGCTCTTCGGTCTGTGCTTCCTGAGGTAAGATCTTCCTACAACAGATCTCATAATCATAATTGGCCTTTCCCCTCTAAGGCTCCAGGGGGTGTCCAAACTTGGGGACTTTAAAACTTGTGGACTTCAACCAGTGTTGGGTTTCAAACATTATTGGAACCTACTCTGTGGGTGTGGCCTCCTTTGTGGGAGAGGCTTGCCACCCATGTGACCAGAAAATCATAATTATGAAATTATGAATTAGTACTTAGGTCGGTCCAAGTAGCTATTCAGAAGTTAGTGGTTAGAAGCAATCGTAAAGCAAGAAATGGAATTAAAACCAGAAATATTTTGTTGGCTATTTGAAAGGGAGTATAATATATATTTAATTTTTTCACATGTTAGCAGCTGCTGGAATTGTGTTTGCACAACAGTGGAAAAACAGAGATATATGTAAACGAATAAATATTACAATGGGCAGGAATAAATAAATTGACAATTAAAATCAAGAAGGCTTTGAATACTTTTTTCACGTGGGATTGGTTTTAGCAATTGCCAATTAACGGAAACAGAAATTAGAAATCCAAAAGTATTTTGGATACTTTCCAATTATGTAAGGAAAGGTCCTTAAAATGTATAAGGAAATATTACTAGATCATTATTAATGCATAGATAACTGCGGGACATTACACACCCACCAGTGGTGGGTTTCAAAAAATTCTGGAACCTCTTCTGTAGGTGTGGCCTGCTTTCCGGGTCCACTGGTGGAACCTCTTCTAACCGGTTTGGTAGATTTGACGAACCGGTTCTACCGAATAGGTGCCATCTGGTAGGAACCCAGCTCTGACTTCAACTCCCCAGCTGCAATGGAGTTGCAATGGAAGACAGGCTGAATTTTCCCTAGAATTCTTGGCAGGCTGAGCTGACCCATAACTGGGTTAATTATTTTGAACTATTGGGAACACCTGGAAGCTTTCAGACTTGGGTTTCCCCAGATGTGCCAATAGGACATCTCTAATAAAATGGAACTCTGAGGAACCTCAGGCCTTGGAGTCTTCTTGCTTTGGGGGGTGTTACTTGGGACCCTGGCAGCAGATGAATTTTCTTGGTTTTTATTTTTGAAGACTTTTCGCTTCTCATCCAAGAATCTTCTCACCCAAGAACTGAAGAAGCTTCTTGGCTGAGAAAATACATGTTTGAGCAGGGAGGGGGGAATAGTCCAGTTGCCCTTTGGGGAAACTTTCTGCCCCTCCTGCTGTGTCCTAACCATTCCTCCTGTCTGACTGTCCACAGTTGCCTCAACTTGGGACAGGAGAGCTGCCCTTGGTCGTCAGGATTAGAGTCCGCGGCCTCCCGCTGGTCTCTTTGCAAAATGGGAAGGCCAAGATTCAACTCAGTGCTGTCCTCCAAGTTCTCTCCCTTCACTCCAACTCTACACTCACCTCGCTCTTCGCCGTGAACGCGGTGAGTAAGGAGAGAAGTACCAGGTTCCTGATGCTAGTTGGGGGGATCCTTGACTTGGAAAGGGCCGCCAGACGAATGTGCGAGTCTCAGGTTCTGATGGCCTTTGGGGCCTCCTCTTTCTAATCTCTCGACTTCCTTGTCCCTAATTACTACCTGCTTTAATTCTGTCTATCCCCGATAAGAGTAGTTGTTGCAGCCAGTGGGTCTTTGCGGCTCCTAAACCCGGCCACCTTATCAGAGGTAGGTCTCCTGCTCCTTGGCAAGCTCTCTCCAAGCACAATGGGGCATTCACCGAGTGCCAGCATGTAGGGGCACTACTCAACCCTACTCAGGTTTTTCTGCCGACAAGAGAGAGCCATTCACTGGAGCCGAAAAGGGTGTGGTTCTCCTGTGTTACTCAGATGGCTTCCTTCCTGCTGAGCTGGGTTCTGGAAGTAATGAAGCTTCCTAGTCTCTGAGTAGCTGACGTTGGGGAGTTAGTGGGCTGGGTAGGCACTAATTGAGTAGATATTGGATCACCAAGTACAAAGGGGTAACCCAAGGTCTCTGAGTAAGGCCATGGGGGGGCTACAAAAGGCAGACAGTGTCAGTGGCAAGTTGTAGGGACAAGGAAGTTGTAAGAGAGTTTGGTCTACTGGTGAAGGCACCTGGCTAGAAAGAAGGAGACTGTGAGTTCTAATCCTGCCTTAGGCACAAAACCCATCTAAGTGACTTTGGGTCAATCACCAGGAGACAGTGAGTTCTAGTCCTGTCTTGCAAAACCCAGCTAGGTGTCTTTGAACCAATTACCAGGAGATGGTGAGTTCTAGTCCTGCCTTAGGCACAAAGCCCAGTTGGTGACTTTGGGCCAATCACCAGGAGACGGTGAGTTCTAGTCCTGTCTTGCAAAACCCAGCTAGGTGTCTTTGAACCAATTACCAGGAGACGGTGAGTTCTAGTCCTGCCTTAGGCACAAAGCCCAGTTGGTGACTTTGGGCCAATCACCAGGAGACAGTGAGTTCTAGTCCTGTCTTACAAAACCCAACTAAGTGTCTTTGGACCAATCACCAGGAGACGGAGAGTTCTAATCCTGCCTTAGGCACAAAACCTAGCTAGGTGTCTTTGGGTCAATCACCAGAAGACGGTGAGTTCTAGTCCTGCCTTAGGCACAAAACCCAGCTAGGTGTCTTTGGACCAATCACCAGGAGACGGTGAGTTCTAGTCCCAATTAAGACACAAAAGTTAGCTGGGCTTTTATTCTTGGCATGATCTTATCAATGACAAATTAAATCTTCAGGAGGCGCGGCTTTTGCATTATAACGAGTTTACGATTCATTAAACTTCAACGTCGTTGTCTCTAGCAAGTCTCACCTGAGAGTCTTCTCAGATTCTCACATTCCTGAATGTTGCTTCAAAGAAACTGGAAACATTAATCTAAAGAGCTTCTTCTTAACTGAAAACATTACCCAGAGAGGCCCTTTTCTCCTCCTCTAATCAAAACTAAACTGGAGCTAATATATAGCCCTCTGGAGTAAGGGCTACTATCCGCCTTATCCTCTATGATGTCAGTTACTACTAGGGACCAAAATCACGCACTCAATGTTATGATTACAGAATATCAGCCTGAGTGGAAGCTTCAGTGTTACCCGAACCAAGCTGGGCATCTCATTGGCCTTAGAAAGGTAAGCAAACACCAAATCACGCAGGGGATCATAACCTTTGGACCAGTGGTGGGATTCAATTTTTTTACTACCGGTTCTATGGGCGTGGCTTGGTGGGCGTGGCTTGGTGGGCGTGGCAGCAGGGGAAAGTTATCACAAAATCTCTCTTCCCTCCCGATCAGCTGGGACTTGGGGGGGGGGGCAGAGAATAGATGTGGGTGGGGCCAGCCAGTGGTGGCATTTGCCGGTTCTCCGAACTACTCAAAATTCCCGTTACCAGTTCTCCAGAACTGGTCAGAACCTGCTGAATTTCACCTCTACTTTGGACTAACACGACTTATTTATAGATGTGTTGGTCATTTGTTCCCTTCATCCTGATTCAGAGCAACAGAAGTTGGAGGGGACCTTGGAGGTCTTCTAGTCCAGCCCCCCAGCTCAGGCAGGAAACCTTATACCATTTCAGACAAATGGTTGTCCAATCTCTTCTTAAAAACCTCCGGTGTTGGAGCAACCACAACTTATTTGTGGTTGCGAGGTGGCCCAGTAGGTAGAGTGCAGCACTGCAGGCCACTTCAGCTGACTGCTATCTGCAGTTCGGCTGTTCAAATCTCACCGGCTCAGGGTTGACTCAGCCTTCCATCCTTCCGAGGTGGGTAAAATGAGGACCCGGATTGTTGTTGGGGGCAATATGCTGACTCTGTAAACCGCTTAGAGAGGGCTGAAAGCCCTATGAAGCAGTATATAAGTCTAACTATTGCTATTGCTATTGCTATTCAGCTTGCACAGGAGAATTTCCAACCTGTAGTGTCCTGCTCTTAGCATAACCATCCTGGAGGGATAGCTGGTCTTTCTTCTTAGACCTCCTAGGAGTAAATTGGGAAGATACACAAGCTAGTTAAGGGGGTAAAACATACGCAGGAATTGGGTCTATAACGTCCATAAGGAAAATAAGAACTAGGGATGACATGATAGCATCTTCCAATATTTGAGGGGCTGCCATCCAGTTTTGGTCCCTACACTATAAAAAAGATGTTGAGACTCTAGAAAGAGTACAGAGAAGAGCAACAAAGAGGATTAGGGGACTGGAGGGTTGCAGGAACTGGGCCTGGCTGGTTTAGGGAAGAGAAGGACCAGGGGAGCCAGGAGAGCATCTTCCAATATTGGAGGGGCTGCCACAGAGAGGAGGAAGGGGGTCAAGCTGTTCTCCAAAGGCCAGACAAGGAAGAATGGATGGAAGGAGAGATTCAACTTGTAAACAAGGAGGAATTTCCCGACAGTGAGGACAATCAACCCATGGAAGAGAAGTTGCCTTCAGAAGTTGTGGGAGCTTCATCTCTGGAAGCTTTCAAGAAGAGACTGGACTGCCATCTGTCAGAAATGGTGTAGGGTCTCCTTCTTGGGTGGGGGGTTGGCCTAGATGATCTACAAGGTCCCTTCCAACTCTTTTAATCTGCCACATAGAAGTGGGGGGGGGGGGAATCAATCTATTTCCCAAAGAAGGCCTGGAGTCCACAAAGAAAGTGGCCAAGCTTGGAGACCCCAAACCTGGATAAAGCAGACAGCAGGTGCTTGAAATGTGCAGGTCAGGTGCTGCTGACCCACCACGATGGACCTCTGGGGCCTGTTCAGACACATCAGATGCTTCTACCCGTGTCTTCATTTTCATATTTCTTCCCACAGTGTCTCACTCAATGTCTCCAACGTGGGCTCCTTTGACGTAAGTCTATGTCCTGGAATCCATTTACAGCACACGCAGAAGATATAATGTCATTGATTTCATTAAATTAGAAATAGCTGGGTGGAGGCTTCAGGCTCTCGTTAGAGGGAGGGAGTTCTAGTCCCACCTTAGGCAGGAAAGTTACTGGGTGACTTTGGGCCAATCACCAGGAGACGGTGAGTTCTAGTCCCTCCTTAACCATGGAAGTCAGCTGGGTGTCTTCGGGCCAATCACTAGGACAGTGGTTCCCAAAGTTGGCAACTTTAAGACTTGTGGACTTCAACTCCCAGAATTCTCCAGCTGGCTGGAGAATTCTGGGAGTTGAAGTCCACAAGTCTTAAAGTTGCCAAGTTTGGGAACCACTGCACTAGGAGACAAAGAGTTCTAGTCCCACCTTAGGCATGGAAGCCGGCTGGGTGTCTTTGAGCCAGTCCCTTCCTCTCAGCCGAACCCACCTCACAGGCTTGTTGTTTTGGAGAAAATAGGATGAGGAAAGTGTGTTTGCGCCTTGAGTTATTTATAAAGTAATAAAGACAGAATAGAAAATAAGTCCCTTTTTCCAGTGCTGCTGTGACTTCAAACAGCCACTAAATTGAATGGTCTCCCTCTATATGAATAAATAGGTTTCCCTCTGCAGGATCTGCAGAGATGGGGTAGCTCTCTATGGGGGTTTAATTATTATTTTATTTTTTGTTTATTTTACTTTATCTTGTTTTATTTTACTTTACTTTAATATTTTACTTTATTTTTTATTTTGTTTTTCTATTCTGTTTTCTATTTTATTTTATATTATATTATTCTATTTTATTCTGCAATGCTCTTTTCTGTTTATTTTATTATTTTATGTTATTTTTTATTTTTGTTTTACTTTGCTTATTTTATTTTATTATTCTATTTGTTTATTTTATTTATGTATTTATTTATTTAATGTATGTGTGTGTGTGTGTGTGTGTGTGTGTGTGTGTGTATGTATGTATGTATGTATGTATGTTATATTTGTGCTGATAAATAAGATATGGAATGGAAGTGTGATCTTCCTCCCATATTTGGGCATACCAGGGGTTGTGACTTTATATATTTACAACCCCTGGTAAGCCCCAATTATGGGAGGAAGCTAACTGCTTCCATCATCTGTCAATTGGCTCATCACAAGAGTTCATCAGTAAGAGGCCTAATGGCTAAGAAGTCTGCCTAGTATGTAATACAACCCAGGTTCAAATCCCAGTAAGGGTATGGCTAGCTGATGAGAGCTAAATAGCTTGAAATAGATCTATACTAGTCTCCCTTTATTTATTTATCAGCACAAATTAATATATATATATATATATATATAGATAGATAGATAGATAGATAGATAGATAGATAGATAGATAGATCAATCGATCTATAGAATATATATATATATATATATATATATATATATATATATATATATATATATATATATATATATATATATATATATATATATATATATATATATATATATATATATATATATATATATATATATAAAACATATTGGCCGTCTTACTTAGAGCCGAGGTGGCGCAGTGGTTAGGGTGCAGTACTGCAGGCCACTTCAGCTGACCGCAGTTCTGCAGTTCGGCGGTTCAAATCTCACCGGCTCAGGGTTGACTCAGCCTTCCATCCTTCCGAGGTGGGTAAAATGAGGACCCGGATTGTTGTTGGGGGCGATATGCTGACTCTGTAAACCGCTTAGAGAGGGCTGAAAGCCCTATGAAGCGGTATATAAGTCTAACTGCTATTGTTATTGCTATTACCACAGGATAACTCTGGGCTGCTTACGATATTAAAAAGATAAAACTATGGAAATAAAAACCCCATAAAATCACAATGCTTCACCCTAGCTAAGAGATGGGGAGGGAGGGAATGTGCTGGGTGTGGGTGTGGGTCAGGAGTTGAAAACGTGAAATGCAGCCTATGTGCTACTAACTGCAGAATCCTTTCGCAAAGGATTGCAGTAATTCTTTTTCACTCTTTTTTTCTTTCGCAGGAAAACGCCCTTAAGATCTGGGTCATAAACATCCTTGAGATGGGATACGTGCCTCTGATTAACGGTGGGGTTTCTGGTGCTGTAGAGAATTGCATTGCAACAAACTTTGTGTTCTGAGCAGGGTCTCTGTCAGGGGAGGGGGCCAGATATGTGATGCACTTGCACAGCAGCGTCATTGTGCAAATAACACACATTAAGTAGGGATGCAGTGCAGTGGTGGGTTTCAAAATTTTTTTAGAACCTCTTCTGTAGGTGTGGCCTGCTTTGTGGGAGTGGCTTGCTGACCATGTGACCATGTGGGAGTGGCTTGCCAGCCATGTGACTGGGTGGGTGTGGCCAACTTGTAAAATGTGGTGAAGCTCACTTAACAACGCTCTTGGTTTAGCAACCAAAATGTTAGCTCAGAAAGTCTGGCATTTGAAACACGCAAGTCTTAAAGCTGTCAAGTTACAAGGCCCTTCTTGCACCCCTAACCTTTTAGAGAGAAAAAACCCAGGGGTGTTCAAACTTGACAGCTTTAAGACTTGTGGACTTCAACTCCCAGAATTCCTCCTCCAGTCATGTTGGCTCAGGAACTCTGGCATTTGAAGCACGCAAGTCTTAAAGCTGTCAAGTTACAAGACCCTTGCACCCCTAACCCTTTAGAAAAAAAACCCAGGGGTGTTCAAACTTGACAGCTTTAAGACTTGTGGACTTCAACTCCCAGAATTCCTCCTCCAGTCATGTTGGCTCAGGAACTCTGGCATTTGAAGCACGCAAGTCTTAAAGCTGTCAAGTTACAAGACCCTCGCACCCCTAACCCTTTAGAAAAAAAAAACCCAGGGGTGTTCAAACTTGACAGCTTTAAGACTTGTGGACTTCAACTCCCAGAATTCCTCCTCCAGTCATGTTGGCTCAGGAACTCTGGCATTTGAAGCACGCAAGTCTTAAAGCTGTCAAGTTACAAGGCCCTTCTTGCACCCTTAACCCTTTAGAGAAAAAAAACCCAGGGGTGTTCAAACTTGACAGCTTTAAGACTTGTGGACTTCAACTCCCAGAATTCCTCCTCTCGCTCTTCATCTTGATGATGTGCGGACGGGTACAAGGAGGGAGCTGGAACCGGTTCTAAACGGCACTGTAGATTTGTGGAACCTCTTCTATAGAAGAGCTTAGAACTGGCAGGAACCCACCCCTGATACAGTGGCTGAGTAGCTAAGACGCTCAGCTTGTCGAACAGAAAGGTCGACAGTTCAAATCCCTAGCGCCGCGTAACTGAGTGAGCTCCCGTTCCTTGTCCCAGCTTCTGCCAACCGAGCAGTTCGAAAGCACGTAAAAAATGTGCTTCGGCTTTGAAGCAGAGATGAGCACTGCCCCCAGAATCGGGAATCACTAGCACATCTGTGCGAGGGGAACCTTTTACACATTACGTAATTTGCAAAAAGCACAGTAAGTGACACCATGTTGGCATTGAACAAACACCTACGATTTGGGACCTAATTCTGTGGTTTCTTTGCTTTCATTTAGTTGGCCTGAACCTCGGAATCCCACTCCCGAATATTTTCAACCTGAACTTTGCCGACGGCGTGGTTAAAACCGTGGATGTAAGAGCCTGGCTGTTTATTTCCTGAACAAAGGATTCCTTCAAGGCTGCTGGCCGTTGTCTTCAAGAAATTAGTCATAGGTTGCTGGGAACTTTTAAGGAAGAAATGCCATGTTTTTATCTCCACATTCAAGATGAAACTTACCTTCACTTTGTAAAGTCCAGGATTTAGATGTTGCAAGAGAGGGAGGGAGGCAGGAGGATGGAGAAAGGAAAGAAGGAAGGAAGATGGATGGTGGAAGGAAGGGATAGAGGGAGGGAAGGAAGGAGGATGGATGATGGAAGGAAGGAAGGAAGAAAGATGGTTGGTGGAAGGGAGGGAGGGAAGGAGGGAGGGAGGGGAGGAAGGAAGGAAGATGGAAGGAAGGAAAGGAGAAAAGGAAGGAAAGGAAGATGGTGAAATGAAAGAAGGAAGGTAGGTAGGAAAGCCAAGGAGGATGGAAAGATGGCAGAAGGAAGGAAGATGGATGGTAAAAGGAAAGAAGGAAGGGAAGGAGGAAGAAAAGAAGGAAAGGAAGAAGGAAGGTAGGAAAGGAAAGAAGGAAGGGAAGAAGGGAAGATGGATGGTGGAAGGAAGGAGGGATGCTGGATGGAGAAAAGAAAGAAGGAAGGGAAGGAGGAAGAAAGGAAGGAAAGGAAGAAGGAAGGTAGGAAAGAAAAGGAAGGAAGAAGGGAAGATGGATGGTGGAAGGAAGGAGGGAAGATGGATGGAGAAAAGAAAGAAGGAAGGGAAGGAGGAAGAAAGGAAGGAAGGAAAGAAAGAAGGAAGGTAGGAAAGAAAAGAAGGAAGGAAAGAAGATGATGGTGGAAGGAAAGAAGGAAGTTAGGGAGGAAGGGAGAAAGGGAGGAAAGAAGGACGGGAGGGAGGAAGGGAGGGAGAGAGATAGAAGGAGAAAGAGAGGGGGAAAGTATTTATTTGACTCAGATCAAGGCCTATGCCAGCCAGATCTCTCTTCAAACCTGTGGTCCATCCAATATTCTAGAATGAAGTCATGGATGTGGACAATAAGACTCCCCCCCCCTACTTGAAGTTCTGGAGACCATATTAATCCCACCACAGCTGCCATCACAGCTAGAAGCCCTTCCCCTCCGTGCATCTGTACTTTAGATCTCTTTGGCCCCTTCTGAACGGTCCTCTTTTCTGCTTTCCAGGACATGGTGGTGATCAATAAGACCCCGAAATAAGACCCCGAAGGAAGAAGACTCCAAGTCAGGAGAAGACCCTCCCTTCCCTCGACCTCCTGCCCATTCCCGAAGCGAGTGAATCTCAGCCCATCCTAACTTCTCCCTCCGTTGTTTCAGCCCAATTCAGATTATGCTTTCATCTGTCCAACCAACCTTATTATCCCTGAAAATGTAGAGATCTACCTTCCTCTCTAAGAATGCATGATTTGCTTCCCTAATAAAGTGTTTACAATCTCTATGCCTGACTGTGGTTTCCTCTCTCATACCAGGTGCATTAAATAAGGCATTGGAGGCTAAAATATACCATGAACAGTTGCAGGAACTGGGCCTGGCTAGTCTGGGGAAGAGAAGGACCAGGGGAGGCAGGAGAGCATCTTCCAATATTTGAGGGGTGGCATCCAGTTTTGGTCACCACCACACTATAAAAAAAGATGTGGAGATTTTAGAAAGAGTGCAGAGAAGAACAACAAAGAGAATGAGGGGACTGGAGCCTAAAACATACGAAGAACGGTTGCAGGAACTGGGCCTGGCTAGTCTAGTGAAGAGAAGGACCAGAGGGGACATGATAGCATCTTCTAATATTTGAGGTGCTGCCACAGAGTGGAGTGGTTCAAGCTATTCTCCAAACCACCTGAAGGCCAGACAAGGAAATTGATCAAGGAGAGATGCAACCTAGAAACAAGGATGAACTTTCTGACAGTGAGAACAATCAACCCATGGAACAGAAGTTGCCTTCGGAAGTTGTGGGAGCTTCATCACTGGAAGCTTTCAAGAAGAGACTGGACTGTCATTGGTCAGAAATGGTGCAGGGTCTCCTGCTTGGGTGGGTGGGGGTTTGGACTAGATGACCTACAAGCTCCCATCCAACCAATGGAACAGAATTTGCCTTCAGAAGTTGTGGGAGCTTCATCCCTGGAGGCCTTCAAGAAGAGATTGGACTGCCATCTCTCAGAAATGGTGTAGAGTCTCCTGCTTGGGCGGGGGGTGGTGGATTAGATGATCTACAAGGTCCCTTCCAACTCTGTTAGTCTGTATTATTCTGTTATTCAGAAGTTGTGGGAGCTTCATCACTGGAAGCTTTCAAGAAGAGACTGGACTGCCATCGGTCAGAAATGTTGGTCTCTGAGTGTGGTTGATTTTCTTGCAGATGTTTTATGAATCAATTATGTAACATCTTTGGTGCTAGAAGAAAGGTGGCTTTGTTGGCCGGGGGAGGAGGGGAGAAGAGGAAGAAAAATGTGGGATACTTGGTGCTCTCTGAGCTGAATTGTTTTCTTGCAGATATTATATTATCCAACTACTATATTTTTCAGAGTATAAGACACACCTCAGTTTTGGGGAGGGAAATAGGGGAAAAAAACTTTCTGCCCACCAGGTATTCATCTGGTTAGCGTCCTTAGTCTGGTCACCTTCAGCACATAAGTTTGCTGGTTTTGAGTGCGCATGTGTGTGCTTTTTATCCCCTGGTTGGGGATAAAACTCATGTCAGCGTTCCAAATATCATCCAGAATTAAATCAGAGTCCAAGGCATATGTCAGATCCTCTCCATTAGATAATTAGGAAAGAAGACCACGAGACTCCATGAGTAGAAATCAAGTGTACTTTTACTAATTATAAATGATTAAAGGCATAGCGAAGTGAAGTCTGATTATTTAGGTGCGAAAGCGATTGATATATAGAATACCCCATTCCCCACCCCTTGGCATCACAGTTACAGTCCAATCATAATTCTCCCAAGTGTCAGGTGTGAGATAACTTCAAAAGGCATCACGAAGATGGAATGTCGGTGCCGTTAGTCCTGGCGGGAACCTCCTCCGCATGCGCAGTCCGACAGGCAGCTGAGCTCCAGAACCTTCCTCCAGCACAATGAGTAACCCCTCCCAAATACCATGCCCTCCCTCCCCGTTTCATGGCAGCCGAAGCAACAGCAAAGCAGAGGCTGACAGCATAGCTTTCTTCAAAGTTCCAATTTAATAAGAGAGACCTGTTGGTACAAACTGTAGAAACCTGAATCTGAAAGCTTCCTGGGTTCCCACCCAGTTGAAAGTTCAAAACCTTGTCCCCTACACCCACAAGTCCATCCCATGGTCCAATCTTCCTCTGCCACGCTGGCATGACCACGCATCTGGTTCCGGTCAGGTGCAGAGGTGCGGAGACAAAAGATGACCTTGGGCTTCTAGAAAGGAATGTTTTATTTTTACAACAACACATTCTACAGTTCTACTCCCCCCCCCCCCAATGAAACAGCATAGTAAAGATGAAGAGAGGAATGTGTGTGGCAGGCCAAAGATTCTAAAAGGAATATGACTTATATCAGTGTTTCTCAACCTTGGCAACTTGAAGATGTCCGGACTTCAATTCCCAGAATTCCCCAGCCAGCGAATGCAGTTAGACTTAGATACCGCTTCATAGGGCTTTCAGCCCCCTCTAAGCGGTTTACAGAGTCAGCATTCGCTGGCTGGGGAATTCTGGGAATTGAAGTCCGGACATCTTCAAGTTGCCAAGGTTGAGAAACACTGACTTATATATACAACTTCTTAAAGTCGCAGTAACCCTGCTGAATCATCCTCATGTCATAATCTCGGTTTACAACCTTACAGCAGCTGGTCAGCTATTAAATCATCATTACTCTGACAAAAGTCAAGTTTGAAGTTTGAAGTTTTATTTTATTTATATGCCGCCCTATTCCCTAAAAGGGACTCAGGGTGGCGAACAACTCCAACGGCAAGGGGAACATGCAAATACAAAATAAGTGTTAAGTCAACACTTAGCAACCGTGTGACTAACTGAACCATTCAGCGATTCACTTAACAACTGGGGCTAGAACGGTTGTAAAAGGGGGTAAAACTCACCCAACAGCTGTCTAGCTTAGAGACAGAAATTGTTGGGGGTCACTTGGGGTCGTGAGTGGAGGACCAACCCAACCGAATGTGGTTTTACGGGAAAGAGATTACATGTTTTTCCGGGTTTAATCGGGAAAGTGATCTGATGAGATTGCTTTCATCTGGACAGCTAATCCCCCTTCTTATGCAAAGACGGGAGCATTCACAAGTTTTATCTCGCCCGAGGTCTTAACTGTTCAGTTTAGAAGGACAAAGGTGCCTTTTGTGGCCCTGGGAGTGTTGACTGAGAAGCTGGCATGAATCCCAACAGTCTAACATCTCTTGGAGAAACCCAAGGTGTCAAAAATCAGCCCTCCATTAGCTCAGTGTCAAGTGGGAGGGCCTCCACGCATTTCTCAAAATAATGCTCACATTAAGCGACAAGAAATCTGGGCTAAAACAGACTTCATGGTGCTTACAATGGACCCTCCCTTCTAGAGAAAGCTTTGATCGATTTCAGATGGAGACCATATTTTGAAATCCTGGGCCAGATCCCAAGTCACCTCAATCGATCAGTGGAACAGCTGGTCTATAGAGGTTGTGGGTGCTCCATCTCAGGAGACTTTCAAGAAGGTCCCGGATAGCTATTTGTCTGACATGTTATAGGGTCTCCTGCTTGAGCAGGGGGGGTTGGACTAGAAGACCTCCAAGGTCCCTTCCAGTTCTGTTATTGTCTTATTCGGTGGAACGACTCGCCTTCAGAAGTTGTGGGTTTCTCCATCACGGGAGGTTTTTAAGAAGAGACAGGACAGCCGTTAGTCCATAATGGTGTAGGATCTTCTGCTTGAGCAGTGGGTTGGACTAGAAGACCTCTGGTTTCTGGTTATTCTGTGATAACCAGAAATGGACACAGTATTAAACATATGAAGAACAGTTACAGGAATTGGGTATGTTTGGTCTAATAAAAAGAAGAACTAGGGGAAACGTGATAGCAGTGTTTCAATATTTGAGGGGCTCCTACAAAGATGAAGAGATTAAACTATTTTCCAAAGCACCAAAAGGTAAGAAGAGAAACAATGGATAGAAGGTAACCAAGGACTGAAGCAACCTAGAATGAAGAAGAAGGAGGAGGAGGAGAAGGAGGAGGAGGAGGAGGAGAAGGAGGAGAAGGAGAAGGAGAAGGAGAAGGAGAAGGAGAAGGAGAAGGAGAAGAAGAAGAAATAGAAGAAGAAGAAATAGAAGAAGAAGAAATAGAAGACAAAGAAATAGAAGAAGAAGAAGAAGAAGAAGAAGAAGAAGAAGAAGAAGAAGAAGAAGAAGAAGAAGAAGAAGAAGAAGAAGAAGAAGAAGAAGAGCAATCAACCAATGGAATAGCTTGCCTTCAGAGATTGTGAGTGCTCCATCACTGGAGGCTTTCAAAAAGAGATGGGTCTCCTGCTCCAGCAGGTGTTTGGACTAGAAGACCTCCAAGGTCCCTTTGCGTTCTATCAGTCTATGTCCCAAGTGTGGTCTCACCAAAGTAGTATAAAGCAGTACTAGAACTTCACATGATCTTGATTCTATTCCTCTCTTGATGCAGCCTAGGATTGCATTGGCTTTTTTGGCAGCTGCAACACATCGCTGGCTCATGTTTAAGGGATTATCCACTAGGACTCCTGCCTAGCTACATAGCTACATGGCATAGCTGGCTGGTGAATTCTAGGAGTTGAAGTCCACATGCCATAAATTTGCACATTTGAGAAAAACTCAACTAGACTGGGAGTCACACAATATTCCCAGTAGTTGAAATTCACTAAAAATTAATGAGCTATGCAAATTCATCCAGAATCAGAATAGAGCTGGAAGGGATCTTGGAGGTCTTCTAGTTCAACCCCTGCTCAAGCTGGAGACCTTATACCATCCCAGACTAATGGTTGTCCAATCTCTTCTTCAAAACCTCCAATGATGGAGCACAACGTCTGAAGGCGAGTTGTCCCACTGGTTGATTGTTCTCACTGAGGAGAAGTTTCTCCTCAATTCCAGGTTGCCTCTCTCCTTGATTCATTTCCATCCATTATTCCTTGTCTGGCCTTGAGGTGCTTTGGAGAATAGGTTGACCCTTCTCTCCTTTGTGACATCCCCTTAAATATTTGAAGACTGCTATCATGTCACCCCTGGTCCTTCTTTTCTTCAGACTGTCCAAACCCAATTCCTGCAACTGTTCTTCATACTTAAGTGTCCACTTCTTCTATAATTCACCTGATGAAACATGGTTGTCTGAACCCAACCAGTGAGTCACCCTTACCAGCTAGTGGTCAGCTTTCCCCTTCTCTGGCTTTGTACCCTGAAGTCACGGGGACAAATGTTGTGGATTGTCACCTAATATAGTAAGGAGGAGACCTTTGAGAGCTCTAAAACCATGTGCTGGATTTTCTTGGCCAGATCTTTCTAGAGAAGTCTTGACGGAGGACCCCTTTCCCACAAGGAGGGTGGAGGACAAAGTTGCAGTATTGAGGGTCCCCAAGTCAGTGGGGGGATTCAGCCAGTTCTCACCACTTCAGGAGAACCAGTTGTAAACTTTCTGAGCAGTTTGGTGAACTGGTTGTTGGAAGAAATCATTAGGGCAGAAATCATTAGGGTTGTTAAATTATTTGAATCCTACCGTTGCCAAGTAGATATTTCAAGAAAAACCCAAAGTGCACATACAGACTGCGTGATACCAGGCTTAATAGCAGGGACTGGGAGAGGGATCTTGGCATCTTAGTGGATAACCAGCTAAATAGGAGCCAGCCGTGTGCAGCAGCAGCCAAAAAAGCCAACACAATCCTCAGTTGCATTAACAGAGGGATACAATCAAGATCAAGGGAGGCACTAACATCATTCTATAAAGCCTTAGTAAGGACACACCTAGAGTCCTGCAACCAGTTTTGGTCACCACACTATAAAAAAAGATGTTGAGACTCTGGAAAAAGTGCATAGAAGAGCAACCAGGATGATGAGGGGACTGGAGGCTCAAACATATGAAGAACTGTTGCAGGAACAGGGCCTGGCTAGTCTAGGGAAGAGAAGGACCAGGGGAGACATGATAGCAGTCTTCCAATATTTGGGGGGCTGCCACAGAGAGGAGGGGCTCAAGTTATTCTCCAAAGCACCTGAAGGCCAGACAAGGAATAATGGATGGAAACTGATCAAGGAGAGATTTAACCTAGAAATAAGGAGGAATTTCCTGACAGTGAGAACAATCAACCCATGGAAGAGAAGTTGCCTTCGGAAGTTGTGGGAGCTTCATCCCTGGAGGTTTTCAAGAAGAGACTGGACTGCCATCGGTCAGAAATAGTGTAGGGTCTCCTGCTTGGGTGGGGGTTTGGACTAGATGACCTCCAGGGTCCCTTCCAACTCTATTAATCTGTATCTGTATCTTCCAAATTTTTGTAAGTGTGAAAAAACCAACACTTCCATCCTTCCTGTTAGAGACAATGCGTCTCAGATTGTGGAACTGGCTGGGCATTTGATACCTCTGGTTTAACACCCTCTTCCAGAATTACAACTCATTACAAAGACTGAACTTTGAGAAATCAGATAAAAAGAGAAGACTGTGCCCATTATCCCCATATCCCTGGCACCCAATCCGTGACCACCCACAGCCTCCCATCGATATAAATGGTGGTGCCACTCCTCCAGTTCTAGAACCCGGAGAAGGAGGAGGAGGAGGAGGTGAGGTGGCTATGAACAGCCTAGAAACTGACTGAACATTAGCAGGTTGAAAGCGACGGTTTCTCCATTCTCAATTTCCCTGAGAAGAAGGAAGCGCCCAGGTAAAGGAGGGTGGTACATTTCTTTGATTTATTCCTTCTATTCCTTTGATTTCTTTATTAAATTTAGCAGCCAGCCATCTTCCCAATAAGGTGACTCTGAATGGCTCACAGATCTTTAAAAAAATGAAAGAGAAAAAGAGAAGTTGTTAAATTATGTCATATTTTTTTTAAAAAAATGAACTATATGGAAAACCAGGAAACCAGAGAGAGACAATACAGGGGTGGGGTCTTTTTGCCCTTTCAATCACCTTTTCTTCAAACCTTCCCAAATTATAATTTTGAATAGGAACGAGAGAATTATTGCATCCACGCGCAAAAATCCTAATCACGCAATGTACTTTAGCTCAGGGATTATCCGGGACCCAGAGTTCAGAATTACGGTACAGATTAAAAGAGTTGGAAGGTACCTTGGAAGTCATCTAGTCTAACCCCCTGCCCAATAGCAATAGCAGTTAGACTTATCTACCGCTTCATGGGGTTTTCAGCCCTCTCTAAGCGGTTTACAGAGAGTCAGCATATCGCCCCCAACAACAATCCGGGTCCTCATTTCACCCACCTTGGAAGGAGGGAAGGCTGAGTCAACCCTGAGCCGGTGAGATTTGAACCGCCGAACTGCAGTTAGCAGTCAGCTGAAGTGGCCTACAGTGCTGCACCCTAACCACTGCGCCACCTCGGCTCAATCAGGAGATCCTACACCATTTTCTGACATGTGGCTGTCCAGTCTCTTCTTGAAAGCCTCCAGTGATGAAGTTCCGAAGTTCCAGCATTCGCTGGCTGGGGAATTCTGGGAGTTGAAGTCCGGACATCTTCAAGTTGCCAAGGTTGAGAAACACTGATATAGAGTGTACTTATAGAGTGTACTTATGTTAACTCCGTTTCAGGAAAAGGCTCTTAACGGAGGTAAAAAAATCAATATCAGAGTAATTAGTAATTTAGTAATTTAATAAATTTATATGCCAGCCAATCCCGTAGGACTCTGGGCGGCTTACAGAAACAAGATAAAAGTTAAAAATAAAACAGAGAAAGAAATTTAAAAACAACACACCATACATTCCGTCTAGGTGGGGCAATTCACCAATGGGTCTCCTGTTCTTGGCCACAGCAGTGAGGTGGCCAAGGAGGGCTCAGGTGTCCGAGTGTCCTATCTTTCATTTTGCTATGTGCCTATGGGCATCACTCCACCATCCAAGTCGTGCTTGTCCCAAAGGGGCTTTTTCCATAAGGAAAGTGGACCTCCTTGTTTTTGATTTTCCTTGAAAAAGACTTCACTTCTCATCCAAGAACCTTCTTCAGTTCTAAAGTTCTTCAGTTCTTGGATGAGAAGTGAAGTGCTTTCAAGGACAAACCAAGAACTAGCAAGTCCACTCGCCTGATGGAAAAAGCACCGTTGGGACCACCTGTTACGGTTTGCCACCTCCCGAGACTTCCAGTCTTCCATTCCATCCCAAGGGAAGATCTCAAGAAGAAGTCCTCCTGGTGGCCTTTTTCAGAAAGATCTCCCCGTACCCCATCCCCTCCGCTGGAGCTCTTCAAAATTGGTTGGGCCAGCTTCCCCTTCAGAGAAATCTTCCACTCAGTTTCTCTCCTTGCTAATTAGATGGAGAGAAATTTTGAGAGGACGTCTGTCACTCAGCTCCGTCTGCATCTCAGCAGGTCCCACTTGACCAAAGATGTTAACGGCCTGGGGCGTCTTCGTGGCTTGTGCTTTGCTGACTCCCTCCCAAAGTCAACTCCTTCCAACCGACGCGGTCATCCGAGTCAACCAAGGCGTGTTGCATAATGGTAAGTCGAAGAGAGCAAGCAAGGGGCAAGGAGTTCAAATAAGTCTGGGTTGTTTTTTGGGGGGAGGGTGGGGGGTGGGGTCAGCTTTAGAAATGACCTCCTCAGGCAAATGAAAGAGAAGAAGATTTTGTCAGCCCTGCAGCCATCTTTCCTTTTGGGCTTCAGGCCTGCCACACTTTCTATTCTTCTACGATGCCTTTTTCTATTGTGGGAAAATGGGATTGTACGGAGTTAGATGCTATGTAGCCATAACAACATTCCTTTCTGGAAAACCAAGGTCATCCTTTGTCTCTGCACCTCTGCACCTGACTGGAATTGGATGGGTGGAAGCTGCCAGCATGGCAGTGGGAGATTGGACCATGGGATGGACTTGTGGGTGTGGGGGGCAAGATCTTGAACTTTCAACTGGGTGGGGAAAAACCGGGAAGCCTTCAGATCCGGGTTAATGTCAGGGCTGTGACAGATTTTGAGTTGGTGGTCATTAGATGCATGGCTGCTTCCATAATTCAACTCCAGCTAAAAAAAATTAGGACCTTTGGTAGTAGATCCTCCTCTTTGGGGAGTACGCTACCCCTAGAGGCGCACATGGTTTTGAGTGTTCTGACTGTCCATGGTCTTCAGGGGGTAGAGAAGGTCCCTGTTTGGAAATGCTGGGGGTTGAAGCTGGGATCTTTGCATCTAAAGCAAGTGGTCGACCTCAAAATCACTCTGGTAGGACGCTCCAAGGGATCCATCCAGGACATCCTCCTATTCCTGATTTTTGGGGGCAAGAAAGGAAAGAGATGAACAAACAATGGAAGGTGTTCCCCTGCTTTCGAAATAAAAACTAGGTCTTATTTACAAAAGGGCACCTCAGGTGTGGAACCTGCTAAACCCCAAAGAGCCAAGAAGGAACGGGAGTGAGGTTGTCTTGTCCGTCCCCGTTGTTGTGTGCAACCTCCTTGTTCTTTTGTTTTCCAGCTGTCAGCAACTCGATGGCCCAAAGCAACGCCCTGCGAGGCGCCATGAGAGAAGTGCCCCTTGGCGATGGAGGTGGTGGAGACGGTGGTCTGCTAGGAGGCCTCCTGGGGGGCGGCGGGGGTGGAGGCCTTCTGGGAGGCCTCACTGGAGGCTTACTCGGAGGAGGAGGAGGTGGTGGAGGAGGAGGCCTTCTTGGAGGTGTGCTTGGTGGTGGAGGAGGAGGAGGAGGCGGACTTCTTGGAGGTGTGCTTGGTGGTGGTGGAGGACAAGGAGGTGGAGGAGGAGGAGGAGGTCTTCTTGGAGGTGTGCTTGGTGGTGGAGGAGGAGGAGGCGGACTTCTTGGAGGTGAGCTTGGTGGTGGAGGAGGAGAAAGAGGTGGTGGTGGTGGAGGAGGTCTTCTTGGAGGTGTGCTTGGTGGTGGAGGAGGAGAAAGAGGTGGTGGTGGTGGAGGAGGTCTTCTTGGAGGTGTGCTTGGTGGTGGAGGAGGAGGAGGCGGACTTCTTGGAGGTGAGCTTGGTGGTGGAGGAGGAGAAAGAGGTGGTGGTGGTGGAGGAGGTCTTCTTGGAGGTGTGCTTGGTGGTGGAGGAGGAGAAAGAGGTGGTGGTGGTGGAGGAGGTCTTCTTGGAGGTGTGCTTGGTGGTGGAGGAGGAGAAGGAGGTGGTGGTGGAGGAGGAGGTCTTCTTGGAGGTGTGCTTGGTGATGGAGGAGGAGAAAGAGGTGGTGGAGGAGGAGGAGGTCTTCTTGGAGGTGTGCTTGGTGGTGGAGGAGGAGAAGGAGGTGGTGGTGGAGGAGGAGGTCTTCTTGGAGGTGTGCTTGGTGATGGAGGAGGAGAAAGAGGTGGTGGAGGAGGAGGAGGTCTTCTTGGAGGTGTGCTTGGTGGTGGAGGAGGAGGAGGAGGTCTTCTTGGAGGTGTGCTTGGTGGTGGTGGAGGAGGAGAAGGGGGTGGTGGAGGAGGAAGAGGTCTTCTTGGAGGTGTGCTTGGTGGTGATGGAGGAGGAGAAGGAGGTGGTGGTGGTGGAGGAGGTCTTCTTGGAGGTGTGCTTGGTGGTGGAGGAGGAGAAAGAGGTGGTGGTGGTGGAGGAGGTCTTCTTGGAGGTGTGCTTGGTGGTGGAGGAGGAGAAAGGGGTGGTGGTGGAGGAGGAGGTCTTCTTGGAGGTGTGCTTGGTGGTGGTGGAGGAGAAAGAGGTGGTGCGGGAGGAGGTCTTCTTGGAGGTGTGCTTGGTGGTGGTGGAGGAGAAGGAGGTGGTGGTGGAGGAGGAGGTCTTCTTGGAGGTGTGCTTGGTGGTGGTGGTGGAGGAGGTCTTCTTGGAGGTGTGCTTGGTGGTGGTGGAGGAGAAAGAGGTGGTGGTGGAGGAGGTCTTCTTGGAGGTGTGCTTGGTGGTGGTGGAGGAGAAGGAGGTGGTGGTGCGGGAGGAGGTCTTCTTGGAGGTGTGCTTGGTGGTGGTGGTGGAGGAGGTCTTCTTGGAGGTGTACTTGGTGGTGGTGGAGGAGAAAGAGGTGGTGGGGGAGGTGGTCTTCTTGGAGGTGTGCTTGGTGGTGGTGGAGGAGAAAGAGGTGGTGGGGGAGGAGGTCTTCTTGGAGGTGTGCTTGGTGGTGGTGGAAGAGGTGGTGGAGGAGGTGGTGCACTTCCTGGAAGTATGCTTGGAAGTGGAGAAGGAGGTGGTAGAGGACTTCCTGGAGGTGTGCTTGGTGGTGGCAGAAGACGAGAAGGTGGTGGTGGAGGAAAACCTTCTCAAAGTGTGCTTGGTGGTGGCAGAGGTAGAAAAGGTGGCAGAGGAGAAGGACTTCCTGGAGGTGTGCTTGGTGAAGGCGATGGTGGTGGAGCAGGAGGAAGGGTACCTCTTGGTGGGATCCCTGCAGGCATGTTTAGAGGGAGGAGCATCAATGCTGCTGCGGGGGGCAACAGTGGAGGTCCAGCTGCTGGAGGTCTTCTGGGCCAAGGAGGCTTGCTCGGTGATGGCGGTCTGCTTGGCACTGCAGGACTTCTTGGTGGCGGCGGGGGCCTGCTGGGCAACGGAGGCCTCCTCGGTGGAGGTGGAGTCCTCGGCATCCTTGGGGAAGGAGGCATCCTCAGCACAGTCCAAGGACTGACGGGGTAAGAACCAAGTGTCGATTTATTCTCTTCACAGGGACCCCCGCTATAGAAATTGGGTCCTTGGGCAAGTAAAAGTTTAGTTTAGTTTAGTTTTATTGATCTTGTATGCCGCCCACTCCCGAAGGACTCCGGGCGGCTTACAATAAAACAAGGGAAGGGGATGATATACAAACAACATATTAAAATACACAACAGTCACAATTTCCGAGGGGCTGGATAATTCGAAAGCCCCCCGGCCTGCTGGAGCAGCCAGGACTTAACGGCTTAAAAGCACAACACTTCTACACATGAATCCAGAAAGCTTCCAGGCGGAGCGGCATTAATCCACCTCTGCATCTAATGCGTCGCAACTTCCAAAATGTAACTCAAATTAAAAATTACTGGAACTTTTCTAGCACAGTGTTTTTCAACCTTGGCAACTTGAAGATGTCTGGACTTCAACTCCCAGAATTCCCCAGCCAGCGTTCGCTGGCTGGGGAATTCTGGGAGTTGAAGTCCAGACATCTTCAAGTTGCCAAGGTTGAAAAACACTGTTCTAGCAGACTTCCTCATTGTTTATCCCCAGTCCTGAGTGTTCTAACATTCCAGAAGATACCATATTTTTCGGACTATAAGACGCACCGGAATATAAGTATACTTAGATTTCGAAGAGGAAAAGAAGGGGAAAAATAGTTTTTGGCCTCCGTGGAGTCCCTCCCTGACCCCCCAGGAGCACTCCGCAGGACCCCCAAACCCTTCGCACACCTTGGGGGGTGCAGGGAGGAGGGGTTTTGGGAGGGCAAAAACAAGGCCGTATTTGGTCTATAAGATGCACCGACATTTCCATTCACTTTGGGGAGGGGGGAAGTGCATCTTATAGTCCGAAAAATACAGTAAGACTATATAGTAGTAACTGTGAGAGGGATCTTGGGGTCCTGGTGGACGATTACTTAAACATGAGCCAGCCGTGGGCAGCAGCTGCCAAAAAAGCCAACACAGTTCTAGGCTGCATCAACAGAGGGAGAGAATCAAGATCCCGTGAAGGGTTAACACCACTTTATAAGGCCTTGGTAAGGCCACACTTGGAATTCTGCATTCAGTTTTGGTCACCACGATGTAGAAAAGATGTGGAGACTCTGGAAAGAGTGCAGAGAAGAGCAACAAAGAGGATTAGGGGACTGGAGGCTAAAACATATGAGGAACGGTTGCAGGAATTGGATATAGTTTAATAGAAAGAAGGACCAGGGAAGACACGATAGCAGTCTTCCAATATCTCGGGGGTTGCCCCAAAGAAGAGGGAGTCAAGCTATTCTCCAAGGCACCTGAGTGCAGAACAAGAAGCAATGGGTGGAAACTAATCAAGGAGAGAAGCAACTTAGAACTGAGGAGAAACTTCCTCACAGTTAGAACAATTAATCAGTGGAACAGAAGTTGCCTCCAGATGTTGTGAATGCCCCAACACTGGAAGTTTTAAAGAAGATGTTGGACAACCATTTATCTGAAGTGGTATAGGGTCTAGGCAGAGGGTTGGACTAGAAGACCTCCAAGGTCCCTTCCGACTCTATTATTCTATTTGATTTTATACTATCTTCTTCATCAGTTTTGGTCAGAGGTGAGGGTTTTGGGTGGATCTTTCTATGGAGTGTTTTCTTGATTGCAATCGTTTCCTGTACTGGTCCTTTGCTTGGGATTTGAGTAATTGTGACAAACTAGAAATATGATAAAACAAGCATATAAATTAAATTTATCTAATTGTAACATGAAACGTAACTTGGGATTGGAAGGCGGACGTCAATCCTGATGTGCATTTAGCCAGGAGTCTTTCTGATTTCCAGTCTACACTGGAAGCCTCTACAGGGGATGGCTACTGACTCTGTCGTGGCTTCTACCTGCAGATTGCGAATTGTGGAACTGACCCTTCCCAAGATCAGCCTCAGGCTTCTACCTGGCATTGGGTTCACCTGGATTTGTACACCCGAGTGGCGCTTAATGGGAAGAGGTAAGCAGAATGGATAGGGAATGGTTGTGTGGCCTTCTATCATCTGTGATAGAAGGAAGTAGGGTTTGTGGAGAGGAGAGGGATAGAGGAAGGAAAGAAGGAAGGAAGGAAAGAAGGAAGGAAGAAAGGAAGGAAGGGAAGAAGGGAAGAAGAAAAAGAGGGAGGGAGGGAAGGAGGAGGAGGGACTGTGGGGCCCTTTGTGTTGAGTTGTGTTGTTTCATGTCCCAAACTAGATAACATCATCAATGCTAGAAAGGAGTGGGATTTGTGGAGAGGAGGAGGAAGAGGAAGAGGAGGAGGAGGAGGAGGAGGAGGAGGAGGAGGAGGAGGATTATTGTCCTGGTTTCTCTCTGGGCTCAGTTGTTCTCATGTAGATGTTTCATGACCCAACTAGGAAACATCTTCAGTGCTAGAAGGGATGGGGGTTTGGGAAGAAGAGAAGGAAGAGGAGGAGAAAAAGGGGGACAGAAAAAGGGAAAGAAGAAAGAGGAGAAAAAGGGGAAGGAAAAACGGGAAGGAGGAGGAAATGGAGGAGAACTGTGGGGTCCTTGGTGCTCTCTAAGCTCGGTTGTTTTCTTGTAGATGTTTCATGACCCAACTAGGGAACACCATCAGAGGGGAGGGGGCTTTGGGAAGAAGAGGAGGAGGAGGGGGAGGGGGGAGGGGGAGGAAGAGGGGGAGAGGACGCAGAGGTGGAGAACTGTGAGGTTCTTGATGCTCTCTAAGCTTGGTTGTTTTCTTGAAGATGTTTCATGGCCCAACTAGGGAACGTCATCAGTGCTAGAAGGGAAGAGTGTTTGTGGAGAGGAAGAGAAGGAGGAGAAGGGTGGGGAGGAGGACTGTGGGGTCCTTGGTGCTCTCTGAGCTCGGTCGTTTTCTTGTAGATGTTTCAAGACCCAACTAGGAAACACCATCAGTGTTAGAAGGGAGGGGGCTTTGGGAAGAAGAGGAGGAGGAGGGGGAGGAGGAGGAGGAGGAGGAGGAGGAGGAGGAGGAGGAGGAAGAGGGGGGGAGGACGCAGAGGAGGAGAACTGTGAGATCCTTGAGGCTCTCTGAGCTTGGTTGTTTTCTTGAAGATGTTTCATGACCCAAGTAGGGAACATGATCAGTGTTAGAAGGGAGGGGGCTTTGGGAAGAGGAGGAGGAGGAGGAAGAGGAGGAGGGGGTAATTTCTGAGCTTGGTAGCTTTCTTGCAAGACATCTCCCATGTAGTTCATGAAACATCTGTAAGAAAACCACCAAACCCAGAGCGCACCCAGGACCCCACCAACCAAACCGCCTGTGACCTGGAGAGCCTGTTCTTATCCCTTCTCTTTCAGCCTCCTGGGTCTGCTTGACATTGCGGTGGAGGTGAACATCACAGCGATTGTCCGTCTGACAATGGACGGCACTGGCTACCCCACCTTGGTGATCGACCACTGTGACACGCTCCTGGGAGGCATTAAAATTAGGCTCCTTCGAGGGTGAGCATCATCGGCCCCTCCTGCGCCATCACTTTCCTGGCCACCTTTGCATTTTCACTTGTAACATCTGTCCGCGCTTCTTACAGCTTGTGGCATAAACGCAGGTGGGCCTCACAACAGCCGCTCCTCCGGCAATTGTTCCAAATCACAGTGCTGAGTGAATGCAATTTGTGTCTGATCCGCACAGTGGCGGCTGTCGCAGCGTCCCCTGCGGTCACCAGGTCGCAGTTTACGCGCTCCTTGACCAGCTCGCAATTATGACGTTGCGGCGTTCCACACTCATGCGACTTCCATTTGTGACCTTTCCTGCTGAGTCACTGGGGAAGCCGGCAGGAAATAACAGGTCCTCGGTTAACAGCCCGTGGCGATGCGCTTAACAAAAATAACCGGGATTGCTGGAACATCCTTTGCAGTTGTGTGAAGTCACGCTTAATGACCACATTGTTTAGCACTAGAGTTTTCAGTCCCAGTTACCATCATTAAATAAGGACTACCTATGACAGTGAGGGCCAACCTTTCTTGTCCTCGCGTGCCAAAATTGCATGCGCATGACAGCACACGTGTCCACTCCCATAAAGCAAAGCACCTGTACATGCATACATGACCCCCCCATGTTCCCTTGTCTCCACCCCCTACCCATGCACGCAATCCCCCCTGCGCTGCCCCATACATGCACATACCCCCGTGGCCCATTTTGGTCCTAGCAGGCCTCCCGGAAGCCTCCTGGGACCACAAATGGGTCATGGGGGGAACGGTGCAGTTCCCCATGCTCCCCACACATGCGCACATGACCCCCTCCCCCCACGCATGCGTATGCGTCTCTTGCATGCACAACACACACACACGCACATGACCCTCCTCCCCCTGCGCATGCCTATGCGTCTCTTGCATGCACAACAAAGATCTGAAAATCAGCTGGCTGGCAGGAGGTGAACGCACATGTATTTGTTCAGCTGGGCAACAGCTCATGTGCCCACAGAGAGGGCTTTGTGTGCCACGCATTCGCCCTCACAGGCCTATGAGGACAATTGTGTTTATTTCAGCCAACTCGAAGGCCACCATTTCAGTCTGTCCTTTAATGAGGCCTACTTATTCTTTAAAAAGTCATATATGTGCCAGGAATGACTCTTCCTACTGACTTCCATGCCCACCAACACACAATTAAAGGTGGCTTTGAATGTTTAGCAAGGTCCTGTGTGTTTTCACAGCTTCGTAAAGAGGCACAAAATTAGGGAAAGATGATCTGAAGCGCTCAGTTGGAGAAGGCCTTCTTGGACCACACACGGACAGCTTCCATGGGGCCCCTGAGACTCTTGCCTCCTCCAAGAAGAGCTGAAGGCTCTCTCTCTCTCTTGGTCTTCTGAACATCAGATCTAATAGCCTGGAAATGCTTGTCAATTTGAAGTTTCTTTCTTGGCAAGAAGGCTTGAAGATTTGTGAGAGCTAACATGAGAAGATCTTAAAGTAGGACGTAAAGTGAGATTTGGACATTAAGTGTGAAACATACTGGGTCAGGCTGGAAAGCCTCTCAGGGTCCCTTTACTTCTATATTAAAAAGCCACATAGACAGAGTTGGAGCTTGCAAAAGAACAGGAAGGCAATGCCTAACCACAAGATGTTCTAAGCCAATGTCCCTCTGTCAAAACCTACGTCAAAACTCCAAGGTTCAATTAAAGTTCGTTAATGACACGTACTCCATAAACAAAAGGAGAAGTAAGACCCCCATCTCCTTATAAGGCTTTCTCCTCAAGGTAACCACTAAGAAATGAGTTAAGGGTTTCCCTGTTGCAATGCTTTTGAGAATGTATAAGAACGCGCTTCGATAATTAAGGTTGTTCAGAACTTGCAATGCTAAGCCATGGGCTCGCTTTCTGAACTTGGCTGCCAAATAAACTGTATCCTGAGAAGTCTAAAGCCTGTCATTTCCTGCAACAATCTGACTCAATCAGAGTCAGCAGCGATGCTAACGGAGATGCTACTTTGCTCCTCAAAACGTCTTCCGCCAGTTTGTTAAATCTCTTTCTCACGTCCTTGCTCCGTTCTTCTCTGCAGCCTTCTTCCAATTGTGGACAACCTACTAGCCCGTGTCCTGAACAGGCTCCTTCCTGATCTGGTAAGTGAGGTGATCCGTCTGGAGACGCAACTAGCTCAGAACCATCAACCCAACAAGACTTGTGTGGCAACGAAGACCCCCAGAGGACACAAATAGCAATAGCAGTTAGACTTATATACCGCTTCATAGGGCTTTCAGGCCTCTCTAAGCAGTTTACAGAGTCAGCATATCGCCCCCACAGTCTGGGTCCTCATTTCACCCACCTTGGAAGGATGGAAGGCTGAGTCAACCTTGAGCTGGTGAGATTAGAACCGCTGAATTGCAGATAGCAGTCAGCTGAAGTGGCCTGCAGTACTGCACCCTAACCACTGCGCCACCTCGGTTCTTGGAAAGGCTCCCAATCACACAACATCATGTCTGTGGAGTTTCTCAACCATCCAGGTCATCGTTGTCCCAAAGGTGCTTTTTCAAGAGGCAACTGGAAGTTCTTGTTTTTCTTTGAAGGCAGATTTGTACACTGGGGAAACAAAACAGCCACGTCACAAATCCATGGCACAACATAGCAGAACAAACCCATCAGGACTAGATTCAGCTGTCCATCTGCATTTAAGAGGCAAGGGTCCCTCTTTTGAAGATAGCAAAGTCCACATTTTGGACAGAGAGGACCACTGGTTTGGAAGAGGGGTCAAGGAGGCCATCTGTGTCCAAATTGAATCGACAGAGGGGGAGGGATACCACACCACCCATCTCCAGTCTACCACACAGTCCTTTCAACAGTTCCAAAAAGGCTCCACATCCTTTTTGCACCACTCAGGTGACCCTGAGGACAGAGATAAACCTCCAAATGGCCTCAACAGCCCTCCAAAAGGATGCAAATGACCAGCTTTGTCTGCAAGGAGTTTAAATCCTTCCCTTCCCCTCCGTCCAGTCAGAGCTGAAGAAGCTTCTTGGATGAAATGTGAAATATCTTTAAAGAAAAACCAGAAAGTCCAGTTGCTTCCTGGAAAAAGCCCCTTTGGGACAACCCCAAAACTTCTCCCGGTGTGGCTGTGACCTTGGCTGCCTTCTTCCATGGAATGAAGAAACTAGCAAGGACGGAAGACATGGAGATATAACCATGAATAGGGTGGATTCTTTGTCTCTTTTGCCAGTTTCTTTCCTGATAATTGCTGCAAGAGAGTCACACGCATATTTTGAATTTTTGCAGCTTTGTCCCGTCCTTGACGTTGTCCTGGGCCTTGTAAATGATCAGCTTGGACTTGTGAATTGTGAGTTTTTGCTTTCTTCTTTCCATATATTTGAAAGCTCTTCTTCATGTTAGAGAGACTGAAAAGATACCAGGAGGCAGGGCAACATATTCTCTCTCTCTCTCTCTCTCTTTTTATTTCTTCTTCTTCTTCTTCTTCTTCTTCTTCTTCTTCTTCTTCTTCTTCTTCTTCTTCTTCTTCTTCTTCTTCTTCTTCTTCTTCTTCTTCTCCTTCCCCTTCCTTGTCCTTATCCTCCTCTTCCTCCTCCTGTTTCCATCTTCCTTCCTTCTTTCTCCTTCTCCTTCTTTCTCCTTCTCCTTCTTTCTCCTTCTCCTTCTTCTTCTCCTCTCCCTTTCCTCTTCCTCTCCTTCCTCCTGTCACCATCTTCCTTCCTTCCTTCTCCTTCTTTCTCCTCCTGCTCCTCCTCCTTCTCCTCTCCCTCTCCTCTTTCTCTCCTTCCTCCTTCTGTCTCCATCTTTCTTCCTTCCTTCTCCTTCTTTCTCCTTCTCCTGCTCTTCCTTCTTCTCCTCTCCCTCTCTTCCTCTCCTTCCTCCTCCTGTCTCCATTTCCTTTCTTCCTTCTCCTTCTTTCTCCTCCTCCTGCTCCTGCTCCTCCTCCTCTCCCTCTCCTCTTGCTCTCCTTCCTCCTTCTGTCTTCATCTTCCTTCCTTCTTTCTCCTTCTCCTTCTTTCTCCTTCTCCTTCTTTCTCCTTCTTCTTCTTCTTCTTCTCCTCCTCCTCCTCCTCCTCCTCCTCCTCTCCCTTTCCTCTTCCTCTCCCTCCTCCTGTCTCCATCTTCCTTCCTTCCTTCTCCTTCTTTCTCCTCCTGCTCCTCCTCCTTCTCCTCTCCCTCTCCTCTTTCTCTCCTTCCTCCTTCTGTCTCCATCTTCCTTCCTTCCTTCTCCTTCTTTCTCCTCCTGCTCTTCCTTCTTCTCCTCTCCCTCTCCTCTTCCTCTCCTTCCTCCTCCTGTCTCCATCTTCCTTCCTTCTTTCTCCTTCTTTCTCCTCCTCCTCCTCCTCCTCTCCCTTTCCTCTTCCTCTCCTTCCTCCTCCTGTCTCCATCTTCCTTCCTTCCTTCTCCTTCTTTCTCCTTCTCCTTCTCCTCCTCTCCCTCTCCTCTTCCTCTCCTTCCTCCTCCTGTCTCCATCTTGCTCCTCGTTCTTTTTTGTTCTCTTTTTTCCTCCCCTTCCTCCTCCTCCTCTCCTCCTCCACTTCAGGAGAGAAATGGAGCTATAGATGGCACCTACAAAGGCCAGACCATGTTGCTCTGTGGCTGAGCCACCTGATAATGCCAGTATAGGGAGCTGCCAAGTGATGCCACCTGTTCCATGGTACCTGTTGACCTTCTCGTCCTCTACAGCTCTGGTTCCTCTGGGCATACTGGGAAGCGTCCAGTATACAGTCTCCAGCCTTCCGTTGGTCACCGGACATTTCCTGGAAATTGATTTAAACGTAAGTCTTCAATGTGAGTTTGTTCGGCCGCGTTGCTTCAGCTGCCTTCTGGTGCCACCCACAAGGCCCGAGAAGAACTGGTCTTCTTCATCGGTCATTTTTTTTCATCATTGCCGTTGTAACTTCGAACGGGCACTAAACGAACTGTTGTAACTCAAGGACAACCTGTACTAGATTTCTAACTGACCCCATTTAAGCTGATTGGGCAAATACACCCAGGGGATTTTTTATATATATATATATATATATATATATATATATATATATATATATATATATATATATATATATATATATATATATATATATATATATATATATATATATATATATATATATATATATATATATATATATATATATTACACACACACACACACACACACACACACAAAACCCATCATCACATACAGCATGTCGTTTGGTTACAGGTGTTTTAACATTTATCATTCTTATACATTTATTATTTTCATTTAATAGGTTATAATATACAGTTTGGGTTGCTTTGTTTACCATCCCTTCCTCCTGTTGTAACACCACCTTATTTTCCCTTTCTTTTCTCCCTCCCTCCCTTCTCTACTTTCTTCCTTCCTCCTCTCCTTTCCCTTCCTTCTTCCTGTACCTTTCTCCTACTCCTGCTCTTCCTCTTCCCCTTCCTACCTTCTCTCCTCCTCTTTCTCTCCTTTCCATCCTCCTCTCCTTGCCTCTTTCTTTCCACCCTCTCTCCCTTCTCTACTTTCTTCCTTCCTCCTCTCCTTCCCCTTCCTTCTTCCCTTGCCTCTCCTTCGCTCCTGCTCTTCCTCTTTGCCTTCCTACCCTCTCTCCTTCCTTTTCTCTCCCTTCCATCTTCCTTTCCTTTCTCCCTCCCTCCCTTCTCTACTTTCCTCCTTCCTCCTCTCCTTCCCCTTCCTTCTTCCTTACCTCTCCTTTGCTCCTGCTCTTCCTCTTTGCCTTCCTACCCTCTCTCCTTCCTTTTCTCTCCCTTCCATCTTCCTTTCCTTTCTCCCTCCCTCCCTTCTCTACTTTCCTCCTTCCTCCTCTCCTTCCCCTTCCTTCTTCCTGTACCTTTCTCCTACTCCTGCTCTTCCTCTTCCCCTTCCTACTCTTTCTCCTTCCTTTTCTCTCCCTTCCATCCTCCTTTCCCTTCCCTTTCTCCCTCCCTCCCTTCTCTACTTTCTTCCTTCCTCCTCTCCTTCCCCTTCCTTCTTCCCTTACCTTTCTCCTACTCCTGCTCTTCCTCTTCCCCTTCCTACCCTCTCTCCTCCTCTTTCTCTCCTTTCCATCCTCCTCTCCTTACCTCTTTCTTTCCACCCTCTCTCCCTTCTCTACTTTCTTCCTTCCTCCTCTCCTTCCCCTTCCTTCTTCCCTTACCTCTCCTTTGCTCCTGCTCTTCCTCTTTCCCTTCCTACCTGGGCGAGATTTGCAGGTGTGGTGGCGGTGGGAAAAACCCAACTCTCTGACAAAGACCTCCAAGTAGTTTACACTGACGGTAACCCACACGGAAGATGTTTACGCTGATATTTGAGAAGAAGGAGAAGCCGTGATAGATAGCGGGGGACAGAAATATTATTATTATTATTATTTTGCAATCCAAAGTTGAAGTGAAGATCACATTACTGAGAACAGGGATGTGGTTTGCTCTGAGGAGGGCAGGTGTGTTGTCCTAAATACAGGTCCCCCACCCAGGTGAGCCTCCTCCTCTGGTCTCTCCTGCCAGGAGAAGAGCCACTTTGGCCCTATGGAATGAGCTGCCCGCAGAGATCCGGGCCCTGCCCACTCTCATGGCCTTTCGCAAAGCCATTAAAAGCTGGCTTTTCCGGCAGGCCTGGGGCTGTTGACCCCTTGATTGAGGTCCAGCTCGCTTTCGATTGGGCGTTTGTTGTGTTTCCCTTCTTTAACCTTGTTGTGTCCCATTGTTTTTAAAAATTCTTTTAAACTTTTTTTCGTTTCTGTAAGCTGCCCAGAGTTCTTCGGGATTGGGCAGCATAGAAATTCAGTAAATGAAATGAAATGTAAAAGAAATGAACTTTTCAGGTGATCGAACAAAATTTCAGGAGGAGGAATCATTGCAAATTGGGAAGTCCGGCCGAAGTCTTTCTGCTTTTGTAGAGAAGATGGGATCTTTTTATTTCTTTGTTTGTCTGTTTGTTTGGACCCGCCTTTATTATTTTTAGAAACAACTCAAGGGGGTAAATATAGTCCAGGCACCTTCCTCCTTTTGCCATAACAACAACCCTGTAATGTGGATTGGGTTGAGAGAGAGAGAGGGACAGGCCCCAAATCACCCAGCTGGCTTTCATGCCAAGGTGGGACTATAATTCACCGTCTCCTGGTGATTGGCCCAAAGTCACCCAGCTGGCTCTCATAATGAAGGCAGAACTAGAACTCACTGTCAGTTGTTAAGTTAGTCACACGGTTGTTAAGCAAACCCGCCTTCCCCATTGAACTTCATGGGTCCGAAGGTCGCAAGAGGGGATCGTGTGACCCCCCCCCCCGGAACACTGCAACCGTCATAAATATGAGTCAGTTCGCCAAGCGTCTGAATTTTGACCACGCGACCACAGGAAAGGCTGCCATGGTTGTGTGGAGAAGGATCACAGCCCACTTTTTCCAGTGGCCGTGGGAACTTCGGTCACTAAATGAACCGTTGTAAGTCGAGGAAGACCTGTAATCTGAAAAGGCTCCTCCATCATTTTCTGGCATTCACCACTGTTTTCCCTCTTCTTCCTAGACTGTGGTGGGCCAAGTCGCCGGCCCCCTCATCGACTACCCCCTGGGCAAGCCGGAATCCCCCCTCGGCCATCCCGGGTGCCCATGCCACCGATGCCCCCCATGGAAGACACCGCCAACTCTCAGCTGGGACTGTCGGTCAACTTCCTCAGCTCCGTGCTGGGCGTCCTGCAGAAGCAAGGGGCCTTGAACCTTGAACTCTCCGATGGGATGGTGAGTTCGCTCGACTCCCGATGTATTCCAAGACTCGATAGGGAGGCCTTTATCAAGGCTGTTGGTCAGGAAGTCCAAGATTTGGGTAGCCTTCAAGCCACACACAGAAGAAGGTGGCTCCCCGGAGCCTTGAAGAATCCAGAACTTTCAGCCAACGGGGATCCTTGGTTCCTAAAGAGGAGATCTCTATGGAGCTTCTCAGTCATCCAGGTCATGGTTGCCCCAAAGGCAACTGGATGTTCTGGTTTTGCTTTGAAGATGTTTTGCTTCTCAGCCAAGAAGCTTCTTCAGCTGAAGAAGCTTCTTGGATGAGGAGCGAAAGATCTTCAAAGCAAAACCGGAAAGTCCAGTTGCCTCTTGAAAAGGATGTTTGGGATTAAAGAGGGGATCTTCTGACTTCTGAATCCTGTAAGCTGGATGCCACTTTGGTTAGCTCCCAATAGTTGGGTGTTGTGGCCCAGCAGGAGCCGTTGGAGCTGCCACCAGATTCCGACAGCGAGGGGAGCTATGAGTCGGCCCTGGAGGATGTGGAGGACCCTGGACAGGGTTCCAACTCTGAGCAGGGCGCAGAGAGGCTGGTTGGCCACCAGAAGGCGCCTGAGCCTTGGACCAGTGGGGAGGAGACAAGGGAAAGTGATCAGGACATCAGCAGTGAGGAGGAGCCAAGGGAGTTGTTCCTAGATGCCCTGCACCGGAGAACTAATAGGCGTAAGGAACAATTACGCAGTTACAGGAGATAATTGCACTCAGCTGGTGGTAATTAGGCTCTTCTCCAGACTATAAAAGGAATGCTTGTGCACACGCCTCTCTTGCAGAAGTCAACACATTAACTAATGTTGGAGAACAATATTGTGAGCTTGGCAGGCTGGATTGCTGCCAAGGCTTATCTGTGCTGGATTGCTGCCAAGGACCTATCTTATCAGAGGAAAGGGGCTAAAGTTTGGAGCACGGGTGGAGACGAAAGCCCTTGTAGCAAGAAATAAATAATGCACCACAATTATTTGTGTACAATCATTGATTTATTGTGTTTCCTTCTGCCAGTATCCCGAGCTTCCTCCTCTGATGACCTCGACTCTGGGGGCCCTGATTCCGGCGGTAAGTCTCCTCGGCTTTAGGGGGGAAATGGAAATAAAGCCATGCTTTTTAAGACCTTAGCTGGGCATTGATGTGCGTGGATAGCTTGCACCGTGTCCTTCCTATTGTACCTCCTAACCTCTGGCTCAGCAGTTGCGCCTGTGAGTGGGATGAGTGTCACACAAGAGGCTTGCTCTGACCATGTTGGGGTGGGGGGGGGCATTTGGTAGCTCCTTGGTTGGGGGCTTGGATATATGTTTCAACCCTGACAATAAGCAGAGAGCAGAGCCCTTCCTTTCTAGCCGTGATAACGTTACTTAGTCGGGCAACGAAATGTCTGCCAGGAAGCAACGAAGCTTCTCCTTCTCCTCCTCTCAACCCCCCCTCCCTTCTGAAATGATGATGTTACCTAGTTGGGTCATGAAAGGTCTGCCAGAAACCCCCACATGCTCCTCCTCCTCCTCCTCCTCCTCCTCCTCCTCCTCCCCACAACCCCCTCCCTTCTGAAATGATGATGTTAGCGTTTTGGATCATGATACATCTGCAAGAAAACCCACAATCCTGTTCTTCTTCCTCCTCCTCCTCCTCCTCCTCCTCCTCCTCCTCCTCCTCCTCCTCCTCTTCCCCTCCCCCTAGCCTTCCTCCTCCTCCTCCTCCTCCACACAACCCCCTCCCTTCTGAAATGATGATGTTAGCATTTTGGATCATGAAACATCTGCAAGAAAACCCCACAATCCTGTTCTTCCTCCTCTTCCTCCTCCTCCTCCTCCTCCTCTTCCCCCTCCCCCTAGCCTTCCTCCTCCTCCTCCTCCACACAACCCCCTCCCTTCTAGCCCTGATGATATTCCTTAGTTTGGGTCAGGAAACATCTGCAAGGAAACCACCAAGCTCAGAAAACACCAAGGACCCCACAGTCTTCCTCCTCATCCTCTTCCTCATCCTCTTCTTCATCCTTCTCCTCCCCCTCTCTCCTCCCCTCTCCTCTCCTCAACCCCCCCCTTCTATCACTGATGATGTTACCTAGTTGGGTCGTGAAATCTCTGCAAGGAAATCACCAAGCTCAGGACCCCAGTCTTCCTCCTCTTCCTCTTCCTCTTCCTCCTCTTCCTCTTCTGCACTGGTGGTATTACCTAGTTGGGTCACAAAACGTCTGCCAGAAACCCACCAAGCTCAGAGAGCATCTGGGACCCCACAGTCTTCTTCCTCTGCCTCCTCCTCCCTCCACAACCCCCCATTCCCTTCTAGCACTGATGATGTTCCCTAGTTGGGTCATGAAACATCTTCAAGAAAACTGCCAAGCTCAGAGAGCACCAAGGACCCCACAGTTCTCCTCCCTCCCTCCCTCCCCCTCCTCCTGCTTCTCCACTCCAAGAATCTCCCCTCCCTTCTGGCACTGATAATGTTCCCTAGTTGGGTCATGAAATGTCTGCCAGAAACCCACCAAGCTCAGAGAGCATCTGGGACCCCACAGTCTTCTTCCTCTGCCTCCTCCTCCCTCCACAACCCCCCATTTCCTTCTAGCACTGATGATGTTCCCTACTTGGGTCATGAAACATCTGCAAGAAAACAGCCAAGCTGAGAGATCACCAAGGAACCTATAGTCCTCCTCTTCCTCCTCTTCCTCATCCTCGTCTTCTTCTTCCTCCTCCTCCACACTGGTGGTATTACCTAGGGTCATGAACTGTCTGCCAGAAACCCACCAAGCTCAGAAAGCATCTGGGACCCTACAGTCCTCCCCTTCCTCCTCTTCCTCATCCTTGTCTTCCTCATCCTCATCTTCCTCATCCTCATCTTCCTCATCCTCGTCTTCCTCTTCCTCCTCCGCACTGATCCTACTACCTAGTTGGGTCACGAAACGTCTGCCAGAAACCCACCGAGCTCAGAGAGCACCAGGGACCCCAGACGTAATCCCGAGCTGCAGAAGATTCATCTCCTAATCTTACCTCTTTTCTCCGGGGGGGGGGGGATCCCCAGATCTTCCAGAAGTTCCCCGAGCCTCGTCCCCTCCTGCTGAAGGTCTCGGTCTCCGAGGCTCCCATCGTGAAGCTGAAGAAAGGCATGGGGTTGATTCAACTTCAAGCCACTGCAGAAATCTTGGCCACGGAGCCCGGCGGCGCGGAGAAGAATCTCTGCGTGGTGAACATTGTGGTAGGGAAAGATGATGGCGGCATTCCGGGAACTGTTTTTCCTGATGTGGGAGTGGAGGAGGGGCAGGCGGAGATTCCATCCCGGGAACATAGCAAGTTGGCCATCAGTCTTCTGAATCATGTTCCAGGTAGTCCTCAACTCATGACAATTTGCTTAGTGACCTCTGAAAGTTCCCACGGGCCTACGTGGGGAATGCTTACGACTGAGAGCCAGAGTTCCAGCATTTATGACCGTTCGCAGCATCCTGGAGCCACGTGACTCCCGTTTACCGACATAGCCTTTATAAAATAATTTTTTAATCAAATCTATTGGCTGCCCATCCCACCCCAGGCTCATACAGTATCATTGTTCTGACCGAGGCTTCCTGAGACAGAAAAAAGCACACGCTTAGTTCCCCCCAAAACCCTCTTTTTTATTTCAAAGTCTGCAAATTATGTTCATTCCCAAATAGTTTGCAAAGAGTCCTACAGAAGTCTGCCAAAGTCTTTCGGGATAAGGCTGATAAAGCACCCAGCTTTGCTTTCCTTGAAAGGCTGCCAAAGACCTGATTGGCAGTTAGCTTTGCAAGGCCACACGGAGCACAGAGTCAGAATGGAGCTTCAGAAGGTAAACTGACCAGCACGAACCAAGTTGCTTCCTGCAAAGGCTCAAGTGTCTTTGCTCCGCCTTTACGTCCTATGGGAGGGGCCAATCACCTCCAAGCCTTACTCCCAAGTCGTCCTTTCTGTCTTAGCTGTTCTTGCCTTCTGGCAGCTCTGCGCATGCGCACACTGGGAACAGGGGGAGCCTGTTCCTCTGCCTCGTTGATGTCCGACTCTGGAGGCTCCAGAGGCAGTAAATAACTGGCCCCCTCTCTCCCTCCGACACAGAGCCCTCATCCGAGCCTTCCCCAGACTCCAGACTGGCCCATCTTCCTCCCCAACCTCCTCACTGTCCGACTCTGCTGCCAGCTCTGCTGGACACTGGTGGGCTACAACAAATATTCAGCTTGAATATTGAAAACAAAACTTAAAGATCTCAGCACTTGTTCTAAGGATCGCTCCCCAAAAATAAAACTAATCCAAATTTATGACCGTCATCCCCTGAAGAGGAGAATATGTAAACACAACAACGGATAGAGTGGATGGAGGGAGGAGTAGAAGGAAAGATAGGAAGGAGAGGAGAAAGGAGAGGAATAGGAGAAAGGGAAAGGCAGAGGAAGAATGGGAGGGAATGTAAGAGTAGGAAAGAGGGGAGGAATGGGAAGAAGAGGGGAAGGGTAAAGGGGAGGAAGGGGAAGGAGAGAAGGGAAAGGAGAGGAGGAAGGAAGGAAGGAGAGAAGAAAGAGAAGAACGGGGGTAGGAAGGAGGGAGGGAAGGAGGGAGGGAAGCAAGGAGGGAAGGAAAGAGGGAAGGAAGGAGAGAAGGAGAGAAGAAAGGAGGGAAGGAGGGAAGGAAGGAGAGAAGGAGAGAAGGAGGGAAGGAGGGAATGTAGGAGAGAAGGAAGGGGGGAAGGAAGGGGAAAGGAAGGAGAGAAGGAGAGAAGAAAGGAGGGAAGGAAGGAAGGAGGGAAGGAAGGAGGGAAGGAGAGAAGGAGGGAAGGGGGAAGGAGGGAGGGAAGGAAGGAGGGAAGGAAGGAGAGTAGGAGAGAAGAAACGAGGGAAGGAAAGAGGGAGGGAGGGAAGAAGAAGTAGGACCGTTGTAAGATAAGATGGATCTATGGGATGGTAAGAAAGCAATTTTCAAGTATATTGTCAACTGTAGGGAAAAAATTGTTATAAATACATATTATTAATAACAGTTATGAGATCATATAATTGTCAATGTATATAGGAAATTGATAAACTAAAATTTTGTAAAAAAATTTATGACGGTGTTGGGCAAACTCCATTATAGCCATAACACGAGGACGTGCTACCACAGCATTCCAGTCTGCCTAAATTTCACGCTAGCCGGATCGCCCTCCAAAGCCCTGCTTCTGTGTACAGCCGGTCCTCGACTTACGACCGCAATCGAGTCCAAAACCAGTGTGAGACAGTTACTAAGCGAATTTTGCCCCGTTTTAGGACTTTTCCCACCACAGTTGTTAAGCGAATCGCTGCGGTGGTTAAAGTCATTCACACGGTCGTTAAGTGAATCTGGCTTCTCCCACGGGCTTGTCAGAAGGTCGCAAAAGGGGACCACATGACCCCGGGACACTGCGGCCGTCATAAATACGAGTCGGGTGCTAAGCGTCTCAATTTTGGATCACGCGACTGTGGGGATGCTGCCACGGCCCTAAGCCCCGTTTTCCATGTGCTGTTGTAGCTTCGAATGGTCACTAAACAAAGCACTACTTGTACATTTTATTCCTGCACACTTAAGGCCAAACTTTGCCGACTTTGGGGAGGCGGGAAACACACAATAAAAGTGTGGGGTTTTTTGGAAAAAGCACCTTTGTGATATTGTCAGAATGTGTCGGATTTTTGTGATTCTAGGAAGCTTCTTTGCTGGCCAAATTCGCCGTCGAAGACAACAAGCTCAAAATCAGTGCTCAACTCGACAAGTAAGCCAAGGCATTTATCATGATTTCCCATTTTTGTTTTTAAAAAAACGAGTGGTTTTAATTGGATTTTCTCTGCAGCTGTTTTAACTTTTTAATTTTCTACTTTTCTTAAAATAAAGTAGTGGCCCCTCCGAGGATGACTTTGGGGGAGGGGGGGCATCCAGCTTCTCCCCTTCCCCCTTTTCTTCTAGGTGGGAGAGAAGCAGCCTGCAACTAAGGAGAAACTTTCTAACAGGGAGGTCAATTAACCCAATTAACAGAAGTTGCCACCAGAATAGCAATAGCAATAGCCATAGCAGTTAGACTTATCTACCGCTTCATAGAGCTTTCAGCCCTCTCTAAGCGGTTTACAGAGTCAGCATATCGCCCCCAACAACAATCTGGGTCCTCATTTTACCCACCTCGGAAGGACGAAGGCTGAGTCAACCAGGAACGAACTCCTGGCAGTGAGCAGAGTTAACCTGCAATATTGCAGATAGATAGATAGATAGATAGATAGATAGATAGATAGATAGATAGATAGATAGATAGATAGATAGATAGATAGATAGATGATAGATAGATAGATAGATGATAGATAGATAGATAGATAGATAGATAGATAGATAGATAGATAGATAGATAGATAGATAGATTAGCATAGCATAGCATAGCATAGCATAGCAATAGCAGTTAGCAATAGCAGTTAGACTTATATACCGCTTCGTAGGCCTTTCAGCCCTCTCTAAGTGGTTTACAGAGTCAGCATATCGCCCCCAACAACAATCTGGGTCCTCATTTTACCCACCTCGGAAGGACGAAGGCTGAGTCAACCAGGAACGAACTCCTGGCAGTGAGCAGAGTTAACCTGCAATATTGCAGATAGATAGATAGATAGATAGATAGATAGATAGATAGATAGATAGATAGATAGATAGATAGATAGATAGATGATAGATAGATAGATAGATAGATAGATAGATGATAGATAGATAGATAGATAGATAGATAGATAGATAGATTAGCATAGCATAGCATAGCATAGCATAGCATAGCAATAGCAGTTAGCAATAGCAGTTAGACTTATATACCGCTTCGTAGGCCTTTCAGCCCTCTCTAAGTGGTTTACAGAGTCAGCATATCGCCCCCAACAACAATCTGGGTCCTCATTTTACCCACCTCGGAAGGACGAAGGCTGAGTCAACCAGGAACGAACTCCTGGCAGTGAGCAGAGTTAACCTGCAATATTGCAGATAGATAGATAGATAGATAGATAGATAGATAGATAGATAGATAGATAGATAGATAGATAGATAGATAGATAGATAGATAGATAGATAGATAGATGATAGATAGATAGATAGATAGATGATAGATAGATAGATAGATAGATAGATAGATAGATAGATAGATAGATTAGCATAGCATAGCATAGCATAGCATAGCATAGCAATAGCAGTTAGCAATAGCAGTTAGACTTATATACCGCTTCGTAGGCCTTTCAGCCCTCTCTAAGCGGTTTACAGAGTCAGCATATCGCCCCCACAGTCTGGGTCCTCATTTCACCCACCTCGGAAGGATGGAAGGCTGAGTCAACCCTGAGCCGGTGAGATTTGAACAGCTGAACTGCCGAACTAGCAGTCAGCTGAAGTAGCTTGCAGTGCTGCATTTAACCACTGCGCCATCTCGGCTCTCTCCATCCCTTTGAAGAAGAGGCTGGACAGCCATTTATTCAGGATGGTAGAGAGTTTCCTGCTTGGGCAGGGGCTGGACTAGAAGACCTCCAAGGTCCCTTCCAGCTCCGTTCATCTGCTCCGGTATATAAAAGTTCTTAAGAATGCAATACAAGGGGTCCCTGACCTCCCTCCCTTTCTCCTTCCTTCCTTCCTTCCATGTCATTTCCTTCCTTCCATCCATCATTTCCTCTCTATCCTTCCCTCCCTCCTTTCCCTCCTCCTTCCTTCCTTCCGACATTTCCTCTATCCTCCCTCCTTCCTTCCTTCCTGCCACCTTTCCTCCCTCCCTCCTTCCTTCTTTCTTTCCTTCCGACATTTCCTCTCTCCTTCCTTCCTTCTCTCCTTCCTTCCTATTTTGTTTTTATCCTCCTCCCCCTCTGTCCCTTCCTATTTCATCTCTATCCTCCTTTCTTTCTTTCTTTCTTTCTTTCTTCCAACTACCTACTTACCTTCCTTCATTTGCTTTCTATCCTCCCTCCCTCCTTCCTTCCTTCTTTACTTCCTTCCTTCCAACATTTCCTCTATCCTCCCTCCTTCCTCCCTCCCTCCTTGCTTCCTTCCATGTCATTACCTTCCTTCCATCCATCATTTCCTCTCTATCCTTCCCTCCCTCTCTCCTTTCCTCCCTCCTTTCTTCATTCTTTCCTTCCTTCCTTCCAACATTTCCTCTATCCTCTCTCCTGCCTTCCCTTCTTCCTTCCTTCCTGCCTCCCTCCCTCCTTCCTTCCTATTTTGTTTTTATCCTCCTCCCTTCCTCCCTCTCTCCCTTCCTATTTCATCTCTATCCTCCTTCCTTCCTTCCTTCCTTCCTTCCTTCCTTCCTTCCTTCCTTCCTACCACCTACTTGCCTTCCTTCCTTTCTACCCTCCCTCCCTCCAAGTCCAACCATCTCGCAGGTGCCCTGCAGATCCCTCCGTCTTCTCATCCCCCTTTCTTTTTGCTCCTGCAGGTCCCGTGTTCAGCTGGTTTCCTCCAACGTTGGGACATTTGACGTAAGAATAGACTTTCGACTCTTTGTTGGGGGTGCGGGAAAAGCAGCGCCTCTCTCTGGGAGGAGGAGGAGGGTGGAAGAGGTCAACCTTCATCCTTGATGACCTGATGGGCAGCTGTGGAGACATGGCCAGAGGTTGCCCTCTGCTGGATCTGGACTTCAGGTTTTGGGTCCTCTGGGCCTCTGGGCTCAGCTGAATCCTTCAGATGGCAGAAAGTTTCCGCTGCCCCATTGCCAGTTTAATAACCATTTTAATAACTTTAATAGTAAGTTTAATAATAACTCAACGGGAAAAACAGGTTGACTTAACAATAGCCATAGCAGTTCAACTTATATACCGCTTCATAGGGCTTTCAGCCCTCTCTAAGCGGTTTACAGAGTCAGCATATATCGCCCCTAACAATCCGGGTCCTCATTTTACCCACCTCGGAAGGATGGAAGGCTGAGTCAACCTTGAGACGGTGAGATTTGAACCGCCAAACTGCAGTTAGCAGTTAGCTGAAGTGGCCTGCAGTACTGCACTCTAACCACTGCACCACCTCGGCTCTAACAACTATTTGTAAAGGAAGACCCATCAACCATCCAGGCCAAAAACACCTACAAAGACTTTCTGACTCTCGGCCTAACTAAGATTCTGATTTTGACCCAAGAAATGACTTGGATGATTAACGGAACGTCTTGTTTTTATAAACTTTGGTTCTAATTGCCATGATTTAACTTTTTGAGATACTTTTGGCCTGGAGGATTGAGTCAACTACCAGTTGAAAGTTCAAGATGTTGCCCCCGCCCCCAAGCCCATCCCATGGTCCAATCTCCCACTGCCACGCTGGCAGCTTCCCCCCATCCAGTTCCAGTCAGGTGCGGAGGTGCAGAGACAAAGGATGACCTTGGCTTTCCAGAAAGAATGTTGTTATGGCTGCATATCATCTACCTCCGTACAATCCCCCCCTTCCCATTTTCCCACAGTAGAAAAAGGCATAGTAGAAGAATAGAAAGTGTGGCAGGCCAAAGATTCAAAGGAAAAGAGGGCTGTAGGCCTGACAGGTGGGCTCATAACCGTAAACCAAGGGGTATCTCCATGGTCTTCAACCCCCTTTGGATGAGTTGAGGGCATTGAAACATTTGTCGTCTGGATGCAGGTCTCCCTGATGGAGGGACTGGTGGGCAAGATCTTTGAAGTGGCCTTCCTTCCTGCCATGAACGGTAAGAGAATTCCAGAACTTCTTGGAGGGACTTCAAGTCAGTGTTTCTTTTTTTTTTTGGAATATACTTTTTTTTATTTTCCATTTTCATAACATAAAATCACATGTATACTATTACATAGCCAATATCCTATTGTATTAAGTAGTAATTACATCAGTTCCTCTTGTCATCAACGCCCAGAAAGATAAAAACCCATTATTGGCTCTTCTGCTCTCCATACACCTCTTTCTTCTGCCTCTCTCCTACCTCCTTTCTTCCCTCCATCATCCTTTCCTACTCTACTTCCCCTTCCTTTCTCCTTCTCCTCTCTCTTCATTCCACTCCTCCTTCTCCTCCTCATCTTCCCCCCTTACCCTCTCTCCTATCCCTCTCTTCCCATCTTTCTTCTCTCCTCTGCTTCCCACTCTTCCTCTCCTTGGTGTATTTCCGCTTCTGAGCAAACTCCATTCTATGTTGATGGTATTTATGCTTCCATATCCATAGAAAGTTTTTATTTTCCACTTTCATAACATATAACCACATGTATACTATTACATAGCCAATATCCTATTGTATTAAGTAGTAATTACATCAGTTCCTCCTGTCATCAACGCCCAGAAAGATAAAAAAAACCATTATTAGCTCTTCTGCTCTCCATACACCTCTTTCTTCTGCCTCTCTCCTACCTCCTTTCTTCCCTCCATCATCCTTTTCTACTCTACTTCCCCTTCCTTTCTCCTTCTCCTCTCTCTACATTCCACTCCTCCTTATCCTCCTCATCTTCCCCCCCCTTACCCTTTCTCCTATCCCTCTCTTCCTACCTTTCTTCTCTCCTCTGTTTCCCACTCTTCCTCTCATTGGTGTCTTTCCGCTTCTGAGCAACAACCTAATTAAATGGATCCTCCATGAACCTATCTAGACCAAAATGCCTTCAGGTGAACAGAAGGGCCATTTCCCACATGCAAGCTGGACCTTTAAAGACTTCGGGTAGTGTGAGTGGCTTTCCCCAGGGAAGAGGAGAAGAACAGGATTTAAAATCCCCCGTTCTGAAAACATAAATTTCAGCCCTTAACGCTGATACCCCTGCCATCTTCCGAAGGCCCATAAATCCTTCGGCCAGACAGGAGGTCATTATTAATGTTTCATAGGTAGCCAAGTCGTGAGGTCTCCCTCTGGGGGAAGGTGGGCCTTAAATTGATGGCTCTTCGAGAGGACCACAACAGCGGAGATGTTCAGGTGGCAAAGAAACGGGCCCCCTTGGCAGCTAGGGAGAAATGCCCCCAGGCCTCACCCACTGGGCCAAAGGCTTGCCACATAAGACATTGCAAAAGGAAGAATTTATTTGAGGTACAGCAGAGGCCGTGGGGGGGGGGGGCGGAGAGAAGGAAGTCAAAACTCCCTGTTTGCTTTTGAGCTTAGAAACCTGATCCGTTTTTTTTGTCTCCGGCTGCAGAGATCTTGGGCGGAGGGGTCCCCCTCCCCAAACTGCTGAACATCGATTTCAACAACGCTTCAGTCGATGTCATCGAAGTAAGTGCTACAGGAGGAAGTAGGTGATGTATATGTGAGGGAGGGGGAGGGAGAGAGAGAGGGAGAGGGGGAGAGGGGAGGGATGGGGGAGGGAGGGGAAGGAGGAAGGAAGGGGAGAGAGGAGGGAGAGAGGGGAGGGAGAGAGAGAGGAGGGATGGTAGGGAGGAAGAAAGAGTGAGGGAAGGAGGGAGAGGGGAGGGGAGGGAAGGAGGGAGAGAGGGGGAGGGGGGAGAGAGGGGGAGGGAGAGAGAGGGAGGGAGGGGAGGGAGAGAGAGAGGTAGGGAGGGAGGGAAGGAGGGAGGGAGAGGGGAGGGAGAGAGGGAGAGATAGAGAAGGAGGGAGGGAGGGAAGGGAGAGAGAGAAAAGAAGTGAATGGTGGGGAGAGTTAGAGGGTCAAGATGTCCAATTGTCAGAACCTTTCATTGCTTTCTGGAAGACTTAATTGAAGACTAAAAGGTCTCAGTGCTTTTTGGCCACCATCATTGGTCAGTTTGTGGTTACCATCATTTGTGCATTTCTGGCCTAGGGTTAGGGTTAGGGTTAGGTGGCCTAGAGGGGGAATTATGGCCTCACACTCAGGAGGTTGTGAGAGTTCGATCCCTGGTAGAGGTGGATATTTTTCTCTCTCTGGGCACAATGAGAATGTATCTGAACAAAACTCCGCATTGGCAACAGGAAGGGCATCTGGCCAGTAAACACTCAGCTGCATTCAGTTGCTCCGACTCCACCCGGCAAGGGATTATGGGGTTGTTAAATGATCATTGCTGCACTATTGTGGTTGCCACTAGTGGTGCTTTGTGGTTGCCACCCTTGGTGCATTTGTGGCCACTATAATTGGTCTGTTTGTGGCCACCACCATCGGTACATTTTGTGGCCACCAATATTGTTGCGTTAGAAAGGAAGTTCTCACAAATTTTATGAGCCAATCTTCTGAACTTTTCGTGGAATGGCTTAGCAGACTCGTAGGAAACCCCAAGTTCTTGAGACCCTTCCCAGGTTTTGGGGATGTGGGTGCAGTGGGAAAGGATCCCAAGCATCCCGGGGGGCGTCGGAAGACCATTCCTCCAAATTCCTAGGCAGGATGATATCCCCCCTCCTCCCCCCCCCCGCCAGTGAAAGTTGCAAGAAGAAGGGACCACAATACGGGAGTTCATCCATTGGGGTCTGTTTTGCTCAGGATCTGCTGGTGTTGTCTGCGTAAGAGAAGACCTCGGTGGAGGACAACGATGGAGGAGGAGGAGGAGAAGGAGGAGGAGGAGGAGGAGGAGGAGGAGGAGGAGGAGGAGGAGGAGAAGAAGAAAGTTTCTTGTAGCAGGATCCGTCCTTCCCCTTCCTCATCACACACACAGCTTTGAGTTTCTCCTTCTTTCCGGACAGAAGGAAACCACAAAACTTCCTAACTTTGTACGCAGGAAGACAAGGAGTCGCTTCTCCAGAAGGGACGATGGTGGCCTTTTGAGCTGTCCTCACAAGGCCTCTCCACACAGCTTTGTCGTACCCAAGCGGGTGTGGACCAGGCCACCCCTGAACCAACACACACACACACACACACAGCCAACAAAGTTGCATTTCTCACCGCTTTAATAAAAGCTTCTGATTTCACTGCACTCCGAGTCTGTAGTCTTTAAAAGATCGTTGGCCGTTGGGAAAGAGGGTGGAGGAATCATCCTTCCAGGCAGTCCCCAACTTACAACAACTCGCTTAGTCACAGTTCGAAGTTACGACGGTGCCGAAAAAAAGTGACCTAGAACTGGTTTTTTCACCCTTATGACCGTTGCAGCAACCCCCGTGGTCAAAATTTAGACATTTGGCAACTGGCTCGTATTTATGACAGTTGCAGCATCCTGGGGGGAGGGGGTTTGAGTCACATGATCCCCTTTTGCGACCTTCCGGCAAGCAAACTGAATGGGGATTCACTGAACAACTCATCAACTGCAGTGATTCACTTAACAACCCTAAGTGCTATTGCTGTTTTCCTTCCTTCCTTTTTTCTTTCCTTCCTTCCTTCCTTTCCTCCCAGTGGTTAGAATATACCATATTTTTTGGAGTATAAGACGCACCTTTCCCCCCCACCACCAAAAAAAGCGGGTGAAAATTTGGGTGCGTCTTATACACCGAAGGTAGCCCCACCCACCCACCGGCCCCCACCCTTTGTCCTCTGCCTCCCAGCAATTTATCTCTTTGCAACAAAGGGGGGGGGGGAATGGGGCTTGCTGAGGCTTCAATAAGGAATAGCAATCCCTGCAGCCTGAAACAGCTGATGATCGGGAGAAATTGAAAGTGAAACTAGCTGTTTGCTCCACCTGGCAAATTGCTGGGAGGCAGATTTTTCTTTTTCTTGTGCTAATCAGGCTGTTCGCTGCCAGGAGGTAAGTCAACAACTATAAATGCCTATAGGATGTTCAAATTGTTAGACTTATTTTTTAAAGACTGGTTTATTATTGATCTAGGCAACTTAACAAAATGGAGAGGCTTTTTAAAATAAATGCTTGATCTAAAAAGGCCCAGTGCTATTCTTTTAAATAGTAGAGAATAGCTATACTTCCAGAAAGTACATTTTAACAGCATCTGTAGTCTGAAATATAACACTGAAAACAGTGTATATTGTCTGTAATGTTTGTTGCAAGGAGGCAAATTGCTTGGAGGCAAAGGCAGATATTTTTCCCTTGTTTTCCTCCCCAAAATCTTGGTGCGTCTTATACTTCGGAGCATCTTATACTCCGAAAAATATGGTAGCATCTCAGGGGCAATTCTGCCAACTGTCAGCAGTTCAGTTCTCAGTGGCTCAAGGTGGACTCAGCCGTCCATCCTTCCGAGGGGCGTAAAATGAGGACCCGGATTGTTGGAGGCAAGAGGCTGACTCTGTAAACTGCTGAGAGAGGGCCATAAAGCAGTGTGAAGTGCTATTAGCCGTCTCACTTAACAATGCTGGGCTCAATTGTGGTCGTAACTCAAGAAATACATGTAATATATAGGTAGGAGAGAGAAAGACAGACAGACAGAGATAGAGAAAGCAAAAAGAGAGACAGGTAGAAAGAAACAGAGAAAGAGAGACAGAGAGAGCGACGGAGAGATAGGCAGACAGACAGAGATAGAGAAAGAGAAAGACAAAGATAGAAAGAGACAGAGAGACAGACAGAGAGCGATGGAGAGATAGACAGACAGAGATAAAGAAAGAGAGAGACAGAGATAGAAAGAGACAGAGAGACAGACAGAGAACGATGAAGAGATAGATAGACAGACAGAGACAGAGAAAGAGAGTGACAGAGATAGACAGAAAGAGACAGAGAGACAGACAGAGAGCGACGGAGAGATAGACAGTCAGACAGAGAAAGAGAAAGAAAGAGAGAGACAGAGATAGATAGAAAGAGACAGAGAGACAGACAGAGAGCGACGAAGAGATAGACAGACAGAGAAAGAGAAAGAAAGAGAGAGACAGAGATAGATAGAAAGAGACAGACAGACAGACAGAGAGTGACGGAGAGATAGACAGTCAGACAGAGAAAGAGAAAGAAAGAGAGAGGCAGAGATAGATAGAAAGAGACAGACAGACAGACAGAGAGCGACAGAGAGATAGACAGACAGAGAAAGAGAAAGAAAGAGAGAGACAGAGATAGACAGAAAGAGACAGAGAGACAGACAGAGAGCGATGGAGAGATAGACAATCAGATAGAGAAAGAGATAGAAAGAGACAGAGAGACAGACAGAGAACGACGGAGAGATAGATAGACAGACAGAGATAGAGAAAGAGAGAGGCAGAGATAGAAAGAGACAGACAGAGCGATGGAGAGATAGATAGAGATAGAGAAAGAGAGATAGAAAGTGACAGACAGAGAGCGACAGAGAAATAGATAGACAGACAGAGATAAAGAGAGAGACAGAAAGAGAGAGACAGAGTAAGAGACAGAGAATAATTCATTTTAAGTCAAAGACTATTTGTATTCTAAGAAATGAGATTGTTCTTCCTTCTTTCCAACTCCTCCAATGTCCCAAAGGTGCTTTTTCAGGAGGCAACTGGGCATTTTTTGTTTTTGTTTTTCTTTGAAGAGGAGAAGCGAAAGGCCTTCAAAATAGAAAAAGAAAATCCAGGAAGTCCGGTTGCCTCTTGGGGAAAAAAGCACCTTTGGGACCACCCGGATGGCGGAGGATCTCTCCCCCCTGGGAGGGCCACCCAAGGGCCCGTGTCCCCCCTGCTTGCATCCGTTAGCTCAAGAAAGCAGCCGGTGGGAGAGCAAAACAGGGCAGGGCTGAGCATTCGTTCTGCTCCAGTTTGCAGGAGGAAGGAACGGAGGCTTCCCACCCTGGAGGCCCAACTTCTAAGGTCTTCTCGGAAACCCGGCCCCAAATCAAACAAAGGAAAGGCTGGAGCCTTTCCCACCCAGCTCCTCTTGAGGGCTCACGTGCAGATTTTGGGGCCATCCAAAGGAGCCTCTTGACTTTTGCATTTTGCATCCGCTTCCTTACAAGAGGGTTTTTGTTCTGCCCTTAATTGAGATCAAATATTTGCCCAGATATCTTCTTTCTACTCCTCAAGAGGGCTCCCACCTGACTCCCCAGGGTTGCATCACAGGCAGAGCAACTTTGGAGACTTGGAGAGTAGATAGGAAGGAGGGAAGAAGGGAGGAAAGGAGGGAACTTAAGAGAAGAGAATGGAAGGAGGGAAGGAGGAAAGGAGGGAGGGATGATATGAGAGAAGGAGGGGGGGAAGAAGAGAGGAAAGGGAAGGGGAAGGAAAGGAGGAAAGGAAAAGAAAGGAGGGAAGGAAGGAAGGAGGGAGGGAAGGAAGGGGAGTGGGAAAGAAGAAACAAGGGAAGGAAGGAGGGAAGGAGGGAAGAAAGGAGGGAACTTAAGAGAAGAGAATGGAAGGAGGGAAGGAGGAAAGGAGGGAGGGATGATATGAGAGAAGGAGAGGGGGGAAGAAGAGAGGAAAGGGAAGGGGAAGGAAAGGAGGAAAGGAAAAGAAAGGAGGGAAGGAAGGAGGGAAGGAGAGAAGGAGGGAGGGAAGGAAGGGGAGTGGGAAAGAAGAAACAAGGGAAGGAAGGAGGGAAGGAGGGAAGAAAGGAGGGAACTTAAGAGAAGAGAATGGAAGGAGGGAAGGAGGGAGGGATGATATGAGAGAAGGAGGGGGGGAAGAAGAGAGGAAGGGGAAGGGGAAGGAAAGGAGGAAAGGAAAAAGAAAGGAGGGAAGGAAGGAAGGAGGGAAGGAGAGAAGGAGGGAGGGAAGGAAGGGGAGTGGGAAAGAAGAAACAAGGGAAGGAAGGAGGGAAGGAGGAAAGAAAGGAGGGAACTTAAGAGAAGAGAATGGAAGGAGGGAAGGAGGAAAGGAGGGAGGGATGATATGAGAGAAGGAGGGGGGGAAGAAGAGAGGAAAGGGAAGGGGAAGGAAAGGAGGAAAGGAAAAGAAAGGAGGGAAGGAAGGAGAGAAGGAGGGAGGGAAGGAAGGGGAGTGGGAAAGAAGAAACAAGGGAAGGAAAGAGGGAGGGAGGGGAGAAGATACCCAATCTTTGAAGCCTATAAGGATCTTGATATTATGGGAATGTCTTGAAACACAGACAAATGTAAAGAGAAACAGTGGATGTTGTATTGTCTTTTACCAGTTATTGGTTGTTGTATTTTTTCTTTTTACCAATAAAAATACTATAATTTAAAAAAACAAACAAACTTTCGACTTGGAACAGAGAGGTGTGAGTTGGCTCTCTAAGGCCCCGTTTCAGACAAGGTCAATCGGGACAGAGCTGGAAAGGGACCGTGGAGGCCTTCTAGTCCAACCCTCTGCTGAAGCAGGAGCCCCTGTACCCTTCCAGACAAGTGGCTGCCCAGTCTCTTCTTAAAACCTCCTGGGATGGAGCATTCACAACTTCTGGTGGCAAGCAGTTCCACTGGTTAATTGTCCCCACTGTTAGGAAATTTCTCCCGAGTTCTAAGTTGCTTTTCTCCTTGATGAGTTTCCATCCGTTGCTTCTTGTTCTGCCTCTTCTGGTGCCTTGGAGAATAGGTTGAGCCCCTCCTCTTTGCAGAAGCCCCTCAGATATTGGAGATGAGGTTACCTTAGAACAAGAATCCAAGGAAGAAGCACAGAAGGATCCCACCTCATCTTTTATGGCCCCCCAGATAAAAACAGCCACAAGATTCTGGCAGTTTCTTTCTTTCTTTCCTTCCTTCTTTCTTTCTTTCTTTCTTTCTTTCTTTCTTTCTTTCTTTCTCCCTTTCTTTCCTTCCTTCCTTCCTTCTTTCCCTTCTTGCTCCCTGCCTTCCTTCCTTCCCTCCTTGCTCCTTGCCTTTCTTTCTCTCTTCTTCCTTCCTTCCTTTTTCTTTCGTTCCTTCTCTCTTTCTTTCTCTCACTCTATTCTTCCTTCCATCCTTCCATACATCCTCCCATCCTTCCTTCCTTCCTTCCTTCTTTCCTTCCTTCCTTCCTTCCTCTCTCTTCTTCCTTCCTTCCTTAGTCTTTCTTTCTTTCTTTCCTCTCTTTCTCTCTCTCTCTCACTCTCTCACTCACTCTCTTCTTCCTTCCATCCTTTCATCCATCCCCCTTTCCTTCCTTCCTTCCCTCCTTCCTTCCTTCCTTCCTCCCTCCCTCCCTCCTTTCTCTCTCTCTTTCTTTCTTTCTTTCTTTCTTTCTTTCTTTCTTTCTTTCGTCATTGGCCAAGTGTGATTGGACACGCAAGGAATTTGTCTCTGCTGCATAAATTCACAGCGTACCTATAAACATCAGGTAAATCGGTCATAGACCATAAATCATCGTTACAATCATTAATCATGTTATGAACGATTTTAACCTACGATTAATGATTAATATACATTTGACAAATAAAAAACAACAGGAGAAGATAGTAGGAAAGATGAGAAGATGAGAAAAGACGAGAAATGAGAGAGTGCTGTGGAAATTAGTTGTTCGGCAGAATGATAGCACACGGGGGGGAGGGACTCCCTTTATGCCTAGCTGTCTTGGTGTGCAGTGCCCTATAGCCTCGTTTTGAGGGTAGGAGTTGAAACGATTGATGTCCAGGATGCGAGGGGTCTGTAGATATTTTCTCGCCCCTCTTTTTGACTCCTGCAGTGTCCAGGTTCTCGGTGGAAGGCAGATTGGCAGCCAATGTTTTTTCTGCCGTTCTAATTATCCCTTAGAAGGATGCGGTGGCTCAGGGGCTAAGACGCCGAGCTTGTCGATCAGAAAGCTCGGCAGTTTGGCGATTGGAATCCCTAGCATCGCGTAACGGAGTGAGCTCCCATGACTTGTCCCAGCTTCTGCCAACCTAGCACGTCAAAAATGCAAGTAGAAAAACAGGAACCACGTTTGGTGGGAAGGGAACAGCGTTCCGTGCACCTTTGGCATTGAGTCATGCCGGCCACATGACCACAGAGACATCTTCACACAGCGCTGGCTCTTCGGCTTTGAAACAGAGATGAGCAGCGCCCCCTAGAGTCAGGAACGACTAGCACATACTGTATGTGTGAGGGGAATCTTTACCTTAATTATCCTCTGAAGTCTGTGTCTGTCTTGTTGGGTTGCAGAGGCAAACCAGACAGTTATGGAGGTGCAGATGACAGACTCAATAATGAAATGCATTTGAATATAATTCTACAGACTCAATCCTTCCTCTGCAGAACTGGGTCAGAAGATCCTTGGGCAGCCATTCATTCTTTGTTGTGCCTTTTTATCAATGTTAGTTGTCCATTTCAAGTCCTGGGAGATTGATCCCATGTTGCCTTTTAAGGATCAGCTTAAAAGGTCACCAGATTGAGTAGAGATGTTTGTGTCCAGAATAACACTCCAAAACAAGACCATGTGGAGGAGGAGGAGGAGGAGGAGGAGGAGGAGGAGGAGAAGAAGAAGAAGAAGAAGAAGAAGAAGAAGAAGAAGAAGAAGAAGAAGAAGAAGAAGAAGAAGAAGAAGAAGAAGAAGAAGATTTTTGCGCGCTGAATGAACAGTAATGCTGGTAGCAACCCATCCCTGAGAGATAGGGAATAAAGGCTTTGAGGTGTTGGAAGAAACATCCTTCTGAGTTCAGTTCCAAGTGGGGAAAAAGACACTGGAAACATGGAGGCTATTTGGAAAGATGGTTTAATGGTGGAGAGGAGCATATGGTTTGAGATCCTGGGCAAAATTGAACCCATGGGTGAGAGATTTATACCCTCTCTTGGTCCCTGCCTTACAGCTTCCTGTTCCTGTGTAAGGGAAGGTATTCTGATTGGTTGTCAGGCTGGGTACCTAAGATGGGCATTAGAGATAGCTGGGGAGATGTGTAGCCAAAATAACGTTCTTTCTCGTGGGAGCCAAGGACGCATTGCCAGATGTTGGAGGGGCATGGGCCATGTGATGGACATGTGATCTGGGGGGGGAGAGAGCAAGACCTTTGAGTTTCGATTTGGGTGGGGAAAACCCTGGTCCTTCAGAGTCGGGTTTTCGCCAGCTGTGCCAATATGACATCCCAAATAAAATCAGGCTTTGAGGAAACTCTAGGCCTCAGGGTTTTGATTGCTTTGGAGCTATGAATAGAACCCTGGCAACATTTCCAAATTAAAAAATAAATAAATCCCACTTGCTTGATTGATCAATGAAGACGTAGCACTGAATATTCCAGCATGGAACGTTCCAGAAGTCCTCGAAGTCATTCAAGATGAAATATCAACGACTGGGCGTGCCAACCAAGAAAGCATCCATCCATCCATCCGTCCATCCGTCCGTCCGCCCGTCCGTCTGTGGCTGCTTCTCCTGCTTTCTTAGGGACTCAGAGAGATAAATTTGAGCTTGCCGGCGATGCGTCTGCTCCAGTCTTGTCCCCCCAAATTTTAGTGGCTTCTTTGGTGAAGCCCCCCTCATCTGGTGGCACCTGCATTGCCTTGGCCCAGCACCAGAGGCTGGCTGGGAAAAAGCCACTCACTGTGAGTTCAGGAGGAGCGAGACGGAGCCCAGTGGATCTATGCGCCTAACGGTGCGAGAATCATATAACTCGAAATTTAAAAGAGAACCGGTTCATCCTTGGTAAGTACTTCTGCGGTGGCAATTTGATTTCAGAATGTCTGGCTTCGTTTAATGCAACCCCCTTTTTTTTTTTTTACAGATTACAGATTAAGAGAGTTGGAAGGGATCTTGTAGGTCATCGAGTCCACCACCCCCCACCCCACCCAAGTAGGAGACCCTACACCATTGCAAATTTGGTAAGTTCCCCTTCTATTCCCTCATCGAAGTCATTGATGAAGATATTGAAGAGTCCTGGGCTAAGATGGAACCTCATGGTACCCCCATTGCTTACTTCCCTCCATGTAGACGTAGACCCATTAAGGACTACTCATTGAGTACGGTTTGTCAGCCAGTTACGAATCCACCTGGTGGTGATGCTATCTATCCCCCTTTTTTCCAGCTCACCAAGAAGTAGGTTGTGGTCTACTTTAGCAATAGCAACAGCAGTTAGACTTAGATACCGCTTCATAGGGCTTTCAGCCCCCTCTAAGCGGTTTACAGAGTCAGCATTCGCTGGGTGGGGAATTCTGGGAGTTGAAGTCCGGACATCTTCAAGTTGCCAAGGTTGAGAAACACTGCTCTAGCCACTGTCACTCAACGAGGAGCTGGTTTACCCCTGACTTTGTTGAAGAAAAAGATTGTCCTGGGAGAACTCAATTTTGCACACTTGCACAAAGCCACGGGAGGAGGAAACGATCCTGCTGAGAGGTTTCAAATTCAACCCTCTTCTACCTGCCCACGGCTTGCTTATATAAGAACAGCAGCAAGGAAACCCTACTTACCAAAGCTGAAGACTCTCAGGTAAGTCCATTCGGTTTCTTCTCCTAGGACCAGACAGAGCAGAAGGTGGGTGAGCAGAAGAAGCAGGCAGGAGAGTCAGTTTTCAGTGGGGGTTTTGAGGACTAAAGCTCTGGAGAACATAGAATGACAGGGTTGGAAGGGACCTTGGAGGTCTTCTAGTCCAACCCCCTGCCCAAGCAGCAGACTGTATACCATTCCAGACTAATGGAACTCTCCTTGAAGACCTCCAGTGCTGGAGCACCCAGAACATCTGGAGGCAGGTTGTTCCACTGAACAACTGGAGGTTGAGATACTCCTCCACTGAAGGAGGCTGAGACACCAGCAGAAGACCCTCCCGTGTAATTTAGGTCCTGTCAGAAGTATCTCAGTAGAGAACAGAATAACAGAGTTGGAAAGGACCTTGGAGGTCTTCTAGTCCAACCTCCTGCCCAAGCAAGAGACCCTATGCCATTTCAGACAAATGGTTGTCCAATCTCTTCTTGAAGACCTCCAGTGATGGAGCAGCCACAGTTAATGGAGGCAACTTCTGTTCCACTGGTTCATTGTTCTCACTGTGAGGAAGTTTCTCCTCAGTTCTAAGTTGCTTCTCTCCTTGATTAGTTTCCACCCATTGCTTCTTGTTCTGCCCTCAGGTGCCTTGGAGAATAGGTTGACCTTCTCTTCTCTGGCGCAGCCCCTCAAATATTGGAAGCTATCTTTTTCATTAGATAGAATAGAATAACAGAGTTGGAAGGGACCTTGGAGGTCTTCTAGTCCAACCCCCTGCCTAGACAACAAAACCCTTATACCATTTCAGATAAAAGGTTATCCAACATCTTCTTAAAGACTTCCAGTGTTGGAGCATTCACAACTTCTGGAGCAAGTTGTTCTACTGATTGATTGTTCTAACTGTCAGTAAATTTCTCCTCAGTTCTAAGTTGCTTCTCTCCTTGATTAGTTTCCACCCATTGCTTCTTGTTCTATCCTCAGGTGCTTTGAAGAATAGCTTGACTCCCTCTTCTTTGGGGCAGCTCCTGAGATATTGGAAGGCTGCTATCATGTCTCCCCTAGTCCTTCTTTTCATTAAAGTAGACATATCCTATTCTGTTCTTCATGTGTTTTAGCCTCCAGTCCCCTTATCATCTTTGATGGTCAAGTCCATGTTCTAAAAGGGGCACAGCTCAGGGGCACCTGGGGTTTCCTCCCCCCTTTCAGACCCCCCCCCCCACAAAGACAGGCCCACAGGAAGGCGTCAACCATCTAAACCAAATCACAAGGTTGTGTGGATAAGGATCCATAAACCAATTAAGGCTGTAACCTTTTCATAAGGGCAAAAATTTTTGATTCATGGGTCCCGTCCATGCAACTTACACAGGGGGTTGTGACTGAACCGATCTTTCGGGGGGGGGGGAGAGATTCTGACTCATCAAGCCTGTAGTCCTCAATAGAACTGCATCTTCATGGAGGGAAATATGCAGGGGATCACCCCAAGGCTCTGTTTTGGGCCCAGTACTCTTCAACATCTTCATCAATGATTTGGATGAGGGAATAAATGGGGAACTCATCAAATTTTCAGATGACACCAAGCTGGCAGGAATAGCCAACACTCCAGAAGACAGGCTCAAGATACAGAAGGATCTTGACAAACTTGAACATTGGGCACTATCTAACAAAATGAAATTCAGTGATGAAAAGAGTAAGGTTCTACATTTAGGCAACAAAAACGAAATGCACAGGTATAGTATAAGTGGCACCTTTTGCTCAATAGTAGTGTGAGAGGGATCTTGGAGTCCTAGTGGATGACCACTTAAACATGAGTCAGCCATGTGCAGCAGCTGCCATAAAAGCCAACACAGTTCTAGGCTGCATCAACAGAGGGATGGAATCAAGATCACGTGAAGGGTTAAAATCACTTGGTAAGGCCACACTTGGAATATTTGCATCCAGTTTTGGTCGCCATGATGTAAAAAAGATGTGGAGACTCTAAAAAGAATGCAGAGAAGAGCAACAAAAACATATAAAGAACTGGGTATGTCTAGTTGAATGAAAAGAAGGACTAGGGGAGACATGATAGCAGTCTTCCAATATCTGAGGGGTTGCCCCAAAGAAGAGGGAGTCAAGCTATTCTCCAAAGCACCTGAGGGCAGAACAAGAAGCAATGGGTGGAAACCAATCAAGGAGAGAAGCAACTTAGAACTGAGGAGAAATTTCCTGACAGTCAGAACAATTAACCAGTGGAACAGAAATTGCCTCCAGAAGTTGTGAATGCCCCAACACTGGAAGTTTTAAAGAAGAGGTTGGATAACCCTTTGTCTGAAGTGGTGTAGGGTTTCCTGCCTAAGCAGGGGGTTGGACTAGAAGACCTCCAAGGTCCCTTCCAACTCTGTTATTCTATTATATTCTAAGCCTCCCACCATCCCGAGGTAGCGCAGTGGTTAGGGTGCAGTACTGCAGGCCACTTCAGCTGACTTCTATCTGCAGTTTGGCAGTTCAAATCTCACCGGCTCAAGGTTGACTCAGCCTTCCATCCTTCCGAGGTGGGTGAAATGAGGACCTGGATTGTTGTTGGGGGCGATATGCTGACTCTGTAAACCGCTTAGAGAGGGCCGAAAGCCCTAGGAAGCGGTAGATAAGTCTAACTGCTATTGCTATCCCCAAAGGTGCTGAATTTGCATCAAAAGCAGAGGCAGAAAGAGACAAGCGGAGTTTAATCACCTCCAAACTTACAAAGGCAGATGGAGGGGGGTGCAACTGTGAAGTGTTGATTAAATGTTCTGCCTGAGCAGAAGTTTTGAGCAAAGGTGGCAGATTAATTCGAAAGGCGTTGGTGAATTAATAACCGGAAGGATTTCAAAGGCTCTCCGATGATGGGGACAAAATACCGTTGTTTAAATTAAACAGCGGGGCATCGAAACATCTGAGGGAGAATGATCTTCCTCTCCTTCTTTAAAAGGCCTTAATTAACCTGCTGGAGACATTGACAAAAATGAGAGGAAAATATGAAATATTCTGCACCAGACGCCATTAGCTGGACTGCCTGATCTTGGGAAGTTAAGCAGGGCTGGTCCGGCTTAGGACTTGGAAAGAAGGCAACTAGGAAATCCCAGGGCTGCAGGCTAAAACTGGGAAACTGAAAAGAAAATTCTGGAAAAAGACA
>NW_028261387.1:95761023-95817928 GCF_051295495.1 Thamnophis sirtalis
TCCCCCGTTCTGAAAACATAAATTTCAGCCCTTAACGCTGATGCCCCTGCCATCTTTCGAAGGCCCATAAATCCTTCGGCCAGACAGGAGGTCATTATTAATGTTTCATAGGTAGCCAAGTCGTGAGGTCTCCCTCTGGGGGAAGGTGGGCCTTAAATTGATGGCTCTTCGAGAGGACCACAACAGCGGAGATGTTCAGGTGGCAAAGAAATGGGTCCCCTTGGCAGCTAGGGAGAAATGCCCCCAGGCCTCACCCAGTGGGCCAAAGGCTTGCCACACAAAGACATTGCAAAAGGAAGAATTTATTTGAGGCACAGCAGAGGCCGTGGGATGGGGTGGGGGGAGAGAAGGAAGTCAAAACTCCCTGTTTGCTTTTGAGCTTAGAAACCTGATCCGTTTTTTTTGTCTCTGGCTGCAGAGATCTTGGGCGGAGGGGTCCCCTCCCCAAACTGCTGAACATCGATTTCAACAACGCTTCAGTCGATGTCATCGAAGTAAGTGCTACAGGAGGAAGTAGGTGATGTATATGTGAGGGAGGGAGGGGGAAGGAGAGAGGGAGGGGGAAGGAGGGAGAGGGGGAGAGAGGGAATGAGAGAAAAGGAGGGAGGGAGAGAGAGAGGGAGAGGGTGGGGGAGGGAGAGAAAGAGGGAGAGGGGGAGAGGGGAGGGAGAGAGAGGGGGCGGGGAGGGAAGGAGGAAGGAAGGGGATAGAGGAGGGAGAGGGAGGGAGAGAGAGAGGAGGGATGGTAGGGAGGAAGAAAGAGTGAGAGAAGGAGGGAGAGGGGAAGGGAGGGAGAGAGGGAGGGAGGGAAGGAGGGCGAAACAGGAGGGAGAGAGGGGGAGGGAGAGAGAGGGAGGGAGGGAAGGGAGAGAGAGAGGGGTAGGGAGGGAGGGAGAGGGGGAGAGGGGAGGGGAGGGAGGGAGAGAGGGGGAGGGAGGGGTAGGGAGGAAGAAAGAGTGAGGGAAGGAGGGAGAGGGGAGGGGATGGAGAGAGGGAGGGAGGGAAGGAGGGAAGGAGAGGGGGAGGGAGAGAGAGAGGGAGGGAGGGAAGGAGGGAGAGGGGAGGGGAGGGAGGGAGAGAGGGGGAGGGAGAGATAGAGAAGGAGGGAGGGAGGGAAGGGAGAGAGAGAAAAGAAGTGAGTGGTGGGGAGAGTTAGAGGGTCAAGATGTCCAATTGTCAGAACCTTTCATTGCTTTCTGGAAGACTTAATTGAAGACTAAAAGGTCTCAGTGCTTTTTGGCCGCCATCATTTGTCAGTTTGTGGTTACCATCATTTGTGCATTTCTAGCCACCATTATTGGTTTGGTGGCCTAGAGGGGGAGTTCTGGCCTCACACTCAGGAGGCTGTGAGAGTTCGATCCCAGGTAGAGGCGGATATTTTTCTTTCTGGGCACAATGAGAATGTATCTGCTGAACAAAACTCCGCTCTGGCAACAGGAAGGGCATCTGGCCAGTAAACACTCAGCTCCATTGAGTTGCCCTGACTCCACCCTGCAAGGGATTATGGGGTTGTTAAATGATCATTGCTGCACTATTGTGGTTGCCACTAGTGGTGCTTTGTGGTCGCCACTGTTGGTGCATTTGTGGCCACTATAATTGGTCTGTTTGTGGCCACCACCATTGGTACATTTTGTGGCCACCAATATTGTTGTGTTAGAAAGGAAATTCTCACAAATTTTATGAGCCAATCTTCTGAACTTTTCGCGGAATGGCTTAGCAGACTCGTAGGAAACCCCAAGTTCTTGAGACCCTTCCCAGCCCAGGTTTTGGGGATGTGGGTGCAGTGGGAAAGGATCCCAAGCATCCCGGGTGGCGTCGGAAGACCATTCCTCCAAATTCCTAGGCAGGATGATACCCCCCTCCCCCCCCGATGAAAGTTGCAAGAAGAAGGGACCACAATACGGGAGTTCATCCATTGGGGTCTGTTTTGCTCAGGATCTGCTGGTGTTGTCTGCGTAAGAGAAGACCTCGGTGGAGGACAACGATGGAGGAGGAGGAGGAGGAGGAGGAGGAGGAGGAGGAGGAGGAGAAGAAGAAGAAAGTTTCTTGTAGCAGGATCCGTCCTTCCCCTTCCTCATCACACACACAGCTTTGAGTTTCTCCTTCTTTCCGGACAAAAGGAAACCACAAAACTTCCTAACTTTGTACGCAGGAAGACAAGGAGTCGCTTCTCCAGAAGGGACGATGGTGGCCTTTTGAGCTGTCCTCACAAGGCCTCTCCACACAGCTTTGTCGTTTCCAAGCGGGTGTGGACCAGGCCACCCCTGAACCAACACACACACACACACACACAGCCAACAAAGTTGCATTTCTCACCGTTTTAATAAAAGCTTATTTCACTGCACACCGAGTCTGTAGTGTTTAAAAGATCGTTGGCCGTTGGGAAAGAGGGTGGAGGAATCATCCTTCCAGGCAGTCCCCAACTTACAACAACTCGCTTAGTCACGGTTCGAAGTTACGACGGTGCCGAAAAAAAGTGACCTAGAACTGGTTTTTTTTCACCCTTATGACCGTTGCAGCAACCCCCGTGGTCAAAATGTAGACACTTGGCAACTGGCTTGTATTTATGACGGTTGCAGCGTCCTGGGGGCAGGGGGTTTGAGTCACGTGATCCCCTTTTGCGACCTTCTGGCAAGCAAACTGAATGGGGATTCACTGAACGACAGTGTTGCTATCTTATCAACTGCAGTGATTCACTTAACAACCCTAAGTGCTATTGCTGTTTTCCTTCCTTTTTTCTTTCCTTCCTTCCTTTCCTCCCAGTGGTTAGAATATACCATATTTTTTGGAGTATAAGACGCACCTTCCCCCCCCCCACCAAAAAAAGCGGGTGAAAACTTGGGTGCGTCTTATACACCGAAGGTAGCCCCACCCACCCACCGGCCCCTACCCGTTTGCTGCAAAGAGGTAAATTGCTCTTTGCAGAAAACAGCAATAGCACCCTTTGGCCTCTGCCTCCCAGCAATTTACCTCTTTGCAGCAAACGGGGGAAAAATGGGGCTTGCTGAGGCTTCAATAAGGAATAGCAATCCCTGCAGCCTGAAACAGCTGATGATCAGGAGAAATTGAAAGTGAAACTAGCTGTTTGCTCCACCTGGCAAATTGCTGGGAGGCAGATTTTTCCTTTTCTTGTGCTAATCAGGCTGTTCTCTGCCAGGAGGTAAGTCAACAACTATAAAGGCCTATAGGATGTTTCAAATTGTTAGACCTATTTTTTAAAGACTGCTTTATTATTGTTCTAGGGCAACTTAACAAAATGAAGAGGCTTTTTAAAATAAATGCTTGATCCGAAGAGGCCCCGTGCTATTCTTTTAAATAGTAGAGAATAATGTGTACTTCCAGAAAGTACATTTTAACAGCATCTGTAGTCTGAAATATAACACTAAAAACAGTGTATGTTGTCTGCACTGTTTGTTACGAGGAGGCAAATTGCTTGGAGGCAAAGGCAGATATTTTCCCCTTGTTTTCCTCCCCAAAATCTTGGTGCGTCTTATACTTCGGAGCATCTTATACTCTGAAAAACACGGTAGCATCTCAGGGCCAATTCTGCCAACTGTCAGCAGTTCAGTTCTCAGTGGCTCAAGGTGGACTGAGCCATCCATCCTTCCGAGGGGCGTAAAATGAAGACCCAGATTGTTGGAGGCAAGAGGCTGACTCTGTAAACTGCTGAGAGAGGGCCATAAAGCAGTGTGAAGTGCTATTAGCCATCTCACTTAACAATGCTGGGCTCAATGTGGTTGTAACTCAAGAAATATATGTAATATATAGGTAGGAGAGACAGACAGACAGACAGAGACAGAAAAAGCGAAAAGAGAGATGGAGAAAGAGACAGAGAAAGAGAGACAGAGAGAGCGACAGAGAGACAGGGAGAGAAATAGACAGACAGAGATAGAGAAAGATAAACAGAGATAAAAAGAGACAGAGAGACAGACAGAAAACGACGGAGAGATAGATAGAGAGACAGAGATAGAGAAAGAGAGAGACAGAGATAGAAAGAGACAGAGAGACAGACAGAGAACGATGGAGAGATAGACAGACAGAGATAGAGAAAGAGAGAGACAGAGATATAAAGATAGAGACAGACAGAAAGCGACAGAGAGATAGACAGACAGAGATAGAGAAAGAGAGAGACAGAGATAGAAAGAGACAGAGAGACAGACAGAGAGCGACAGAGAGATAGATAGACAGACAGAGACAGAGAAAGCGAAAAGAGAGATGGAGAAAGAGACAGAGAAAGAGAGACAGAGAGAGCGACAGAGAGACAGGGAGCAAAACAGACAGACAGACAGAGCGACAGAGAGATAGATAGACAGACAGAGATAGAGAAAGAGAGTGACAGAGATAGAAAGAGACAGAGAGACAGATAGAGAGTGATGGAGAGATAGACAGAGATAGAGAAAGAAAGACAGATAGAAAGAGACAGAGAGACAGAGAGCGACGGAGAGATAGATAGACAGACAGAGAGAGAAAGAGAAAGAGAGAGACAGAGCTAGATAGAAAGAGACAGAGAGACAGACAGAGAACAACGAAGAGATAGATAGACAGAGAGATAAAGAGAGAGACAGAGATAGAAAGAGACAGAGACAGACAGAGAGCGACAGAGTGATAGATAGACCGACAGAGATAAAGAGAGAGACAGAAAGAGAGAGACAGAGTAAGAGACAGAGAATAATTCATTTTAAGTCAAGGACTATTTGTATTCTAAGAAATGAGATTGTTCTTCCTTCTTTCCAACTCCTCCAATCTCCCAAAGGTGCTTTTTCAGGAGGCAACTGGGCATTTTTTGTTTTTGTTTTTCTTTGAAGAGGAGAAGCGAAAGGCCTTCAAAACAGAAAAAGAAAACCCAGGGAGTTCGGTTGCCTCTTGGGGAAAAAAGCACCTTTGGGACCACCCGGATGGCGGAGGATCTCTCCCCCCTGGGAGGGCCACCCAAGGGCCCGTGTCCCCCTACTTGCATCCGTTAGCTCAAGAAAGCAGCCGGTGGGAGAGCAAAAGAGGGCAGGGCTGAGCATTCGTTCTGCTCCAGTTTGCAGGAGGAAGGAACAGAGGCTTCCCACCCTGGAGGCCCAACTTCTAAGATCTTCTCGGAAACCCGGCCCCAAATCAAACAAAGGAAAGGCTGGAGCCTTTCCCACCAAGCTCCTCTTGAGGGCTCACGTGCAGATTTTGGGGCCATCCAAAGGAGCCTCTTGACTTTTGCATTTTGCATCCGCTTCCTTACAAGAGGGTTTTTGTTCTGCCTTAATTGAGATCAAATATTTGCCCAGATATCTTCTTTCTACTCCTCAAGAGGGCTCCCACCTGACTCCCCAGGGTTGCATCACAGGCAGAGCAACGTTCGACTTGGAGAGTAGATAGGAAGGAGGGAAGAAGGGAGGAAAGGAGGGAACTTAAGAGAAGAGAATGGAAGGAGGGAAGGAGGAAAGGAGGGAGGGATGATATGAGAGAAGGAGGGGGGGAAGAAGAGAGGAAAGGGAAGGGGAAGGAAAGGAGGAAAGGAAAAGAAAGGAGGGAAGGAAGGAGGGAAGGAGGGAGGGAAGGAAGGGGAGTGGGAAAGAAGAAACAAGGGAAGGAAAAAGGGAGGGAGGGGAGAAGATACCCAATCTTTGAAGCCTATACGGATCTTGATATTATGGGAATGTCTTGAAACACAGACAAATGTAAAGCGAAACAGTGGATGTTGTATTGTCTTTTACCAGTTATTGGTTGTTGTATTTTTTCTTTTTACCAAAAAAATACTATAATTAAAAAAAAAAAAACTTTCGACTTGGAACAGAGAGGTGTGTGGGTTGGCTCTCTAAGGCCCCGTTTCAGACGAGGTCAATCGGGAGAGAGCTGGAAAGGACTGTGGAGGCCTTCTAGTCCAACCCTCTGCTGAAGCAGGAGCCCCTGTACTCTTCCAGACAAGTGGCTGACCTGTCTCATCTTAAAACCTCCCGGGATGGAGCATTCACAACTTCTGGTGGCAAGCAGTTCCACTGCTTAATTGTCCTCACTGTTAGGAAATTTCTCCCGAGTTCTAAGTTGCTTTTCTCCTTGATGAGTTTCTTCTCCTGACTTCTGGTGCCTTGGAGAATAGGTTGAGCCCCTCCTCTTCGCAGAAGCCCCTCAGATATTGGAGATGAGGTTACCTTAGAACAAGAATCCAAGGAAGAAGCACAGAAGGATCCCACCTCATCTTTTATGCCCCCCCCCCAGATAGACCCCATTTCTCTTCCTTTATCCTGGCCTATTTTGGAGGCACCTTGATGGTAAAAACAGCCACAAGATTCTGGCAGCTTCTTTCTTTCTTTCTTTCTTCTTTCTTTCTTTCTTTCTTTCTTTCTTTCTTTCTTTCTTTTTCTTTCTTTCTTTCTTTCTTTCTATCTTCCTTCTTCCTTCTTCCTTTCCTTTCTTCCTTCCTTCTTTCCCTCCTTGCTCCCTGCCTTCCTTCCTTCCCTCCTTGCTGCTTGCATTTCTTTCTTTCTTTCTCTCTTCTTCCTTCCTTCCTTCCTTTTTCTTTCTTTCCTTCTCTCTTTCTTTCTCTCACTCTATTCTTCCTTCCATCCTTCCATCCATCCTCCCATCCTTCCTTCCTTCTTTCCTTCCTTCCTTTCTTTCTCTCTTCTTCCTTCCTTTGTCTTTCTTTCTTTACTCTCTTTCTCTCTCTCACTCTCTTCTTCCTTCCATCCTTTCATCCATCCCCCTTTCCTTCCTCCCCTCCCTCCCTCTCTCCCTCTTTCTTTCTTTCTTTCTTTCTTTCTTTCTTTCTTTCTTTCTTTCTTTCTTTCTTTCTTTCTTTCTTTCTTTCTTTCTTTCGTCATTGGCCAAGTGTGATTGGACACGCAAGGAATTTGTCTCTGCTGCATAAATTCACAGCGTACCTATAAACATCAGGTAAATCGGTCATAGACCATAAATCATCGTTACAGTCATTAATCATGTTATGAACGATTTTAACCTACGGTTAATGATTAATATACATTTGAGAAATAAAAAAACAACAACAGGAGAAGATAGTAGGAAAGATGAGAAGATGAGAAAAGACGAGAAATGAGAGAATGCTGTGGAAATTAGTTGTTCGGCAGAATGATAGCACACGGGGGGTGGGGAACTCGCTTTATGCCTAGCTGTCTTGGTGTGCAGTACCCTAGAGCATTTTTGAGGGTAGGAGTTGAAACGATTGATGTCCAGGATGCGAGGGGGTCTGTAGATATTTTCTCGCCCCTCTTTTTGACTCCTGCAGTGTCCAGGTTCTCGGTGGAAGGCAGGTTGGCAGCCAATGTTTTTTCTGCCGTTCTAATTATCCCTTAGAAGGATGCGGTGGCTCAGTGGCTAAGACGCTGAGCTTGTCGGTCAGAAAGCTCGGCGGTTTGGCGGTTGGAATCCCTAGCATCGCGTAACGGAGTGAGCTCCCGTGACTTGTCCCAGCTTCTGTCAACCGAGCACGTCAAAAATGCAAGTAGAAAAACAGGAACCACGTTTGGTGGGAAGGGAACAGCGTTCCGTCCGCCTTTGGCATTGAGTCATGCCGGCCACATGACCACAGAGACATCTTCACACAGCCCTGGCTCTTTGGCTTTGAAACAGAGATGAGCAGCACCCCCTAGAGTCAGGAACAACTAGCACATACTGTATGTGTGAGGGGAATCTTTACCTTAATTATCCTCTGAAGTCCGTGTCTGTCTTGTTGGGTTGCAGAGCCAAACCAGACAGTGATGGAGGTGCAGATGACAGGCTCAATAATGAAATATATTTGAATATAATTCCACAGACTCAATCCTTCCTCTGCAGAACTGGGTCAGTAGATCCTTGGGGAGCCATTCATTCTTTGTTGTGCCTTTTTATCAATGTTAGTTGTCCATGATGGACATGGGATCTGGGGGGGGGGGAGAGCAAGACCTTTGAGTTTTGATTTGGGTGGGGAAACCCTGGTCCTTCAGAGTCGGGTTTCGCCAGCTGTGCCAATATGACATCCCGAGGTGGCGCAGTGGTTAAATGCAGCACTGCAGGCTACTTCAGGTGACTGCAGTTCTGCAGTTCAGCGGTTCAAATCTCACCGGCTCAGGGTTGACTCAGCCTTCCATCCTTCCGAGGTGGGTGAAATGGAGGACCCGGATTGTTGTTGGGGGCAATATGCTGACTCTGTAAACCGCTTAGAGAGGGCTGAAAGCCCTATGAAGAGGTATATAAGTCTAACTGCTATTGCTATTGCTATCCCAAATAAAATCAGGCTTTGAGGAAACTCTAGGCCTCAGGGTTTTGATTGCTTTGGGGCTATGAATAGAACCCTGGCAGCATTTCCAAATTTTAAAAAAAATATCCCACTTGCTTGATTGATCAATGAAGACGTAGCACTGAATATTCCAGCATGGAACGTTCCAGAAGTCCTCGAAGTCATTCAAGTTGAAATATCAATGACTGGGCGTGCTAACCAAGAAAGTGTGTTTCCATCCAGCCATCCATCCGTCCGTCCGTCCGCCCGTCCATCTGTGGCTGCTTCTCCTGCTTTCTTAGGGACTCAGAGAGATAAATTTGAGCTTGCCGGCGATGCGTCTGCTCCAGTCTTGTCCCCCCAAATTTTAGTGGCTTCTCTGGTGAAGCCCCCCCTCATCTGGTGCCATCTGCATTGCCTTGGCCCAGCACCAGAGGCTGGCTGGGAAAAGCCACTCCTGTGAGTTCAGGAGGAGCGAGACGGAGCCCAGTGGATCTATGCGCCTAACGGTGCGAGAATCACATAACTCGAAATTTAAAAGAGAACCGGTTCATCCTTGGTAAGTACTTCTGCGGTGGCAATTTGATTTCAGAATGTCTGGCTTCGTTTAATGCAACCCCCCTTTTTTTTTTTACAGATTACAGATTAAGAGAGTTGGAAGGGATCTTGTAGGTCATCGAGTCCAACCCCCCCTCCCGCCCCACCAAGTAGGAGACCCTACACCATTGCAAATTTGGTAAGTTCCCCTTCTATTCCCTCATCTGAGTCATTGATGAAGATATTGAAGAGTCCTGGGCTAAGATGGAACCTCATGGTACCCCCACTGCTTCCTTCCCTCCGTGTAGACATAGACCCATTAAGGATTACTCATTGAGTACGGTTTGTCAGCCAGTTACGAATCCACCTGGTGGTGATGCTATCTATCCCCCTTTTTTCCAGCTCACCAAGAAGTAGGTTGTGGTCTACTTTAGCAATAGCCATAGCAGTTAGACTTAGATACCGCTTCATAGGGCTTTCAGCCCCCTCTAAGCGGTTTACAGAGTCAGCATTCGCTGGGTGGGGAATTCTGGGAGTTGAAGTCCGGACATCTTCAAGTTGCCAAGGTTGAGAAACACTGCTCTAGCCACTGTCACTCAACGAGGAGCTGGTTTACCCCTGACTTTGTTGAAGAAAAAAATTGTCCTGGGAGAACTCAATTTTGCACACTTGCACAAAGCCACGCGAGGAGGAAACAATCCTGCTGAGAGGTTTCAAATTCAACCCTCTTCTACCTGCCCACGGCTTGCTTATATAAGAACAGCGGCAAGGAAACCCTACTTACCAAAGCTGAAGACTCTCAGGTAAGTCCATTCGGTTTCTTCTCCTAGGACCAGACAGAGCAGAAGGTGGGTGAGCAGAAGAAGCAGGCAGGAGAGTCATTTTTCAGTGGGGGTTTTGAGGACTAAAGCTCTGGAGAACATAGAATAACAGGGTTGGAAGGGACCTTTAGTTTGTTTTAGTTTAGTTTTATTGCAATTTATATGCCGCCCTTTTCCCTGAGGGGACTCAGGGCGGCTTACAGCAATAAAGGGAAGGGGGTGCAAGACAAAACTTAAAAAGAAAAAAAAATCGTGATTAAAGGAAATTGGTCATAAAAACACAACATTCACTCAACATTCGGGCGGGGTGAGAGTAATCCTATCCCCAGGCCTGACGGGATAGCCAGTTCTTGAGGGCTGTGCGGAAGGCCTGGACTGTGGTGAGGGTACGGATCTCCACGGGGAGGTTGTTCCATAATGTCGGAGCTGCAACTGAGAAGGCTCTCCTCCGCGTAGTCGCCAGTCGGCACTGACTGGCGGATGGAATTCGGAGGAGGCCTACTCTGTGCGATCTGATGGGACGCAGGGAGGTAATTGGCAGGAGGCGGTCTCTCAAATAGTCAGATCCACTACCATGGAGCGCTTTATAGGTGGTAAGTAAGACCTTGAAGTGCACCCGACGATCAACAGGTAGCCAGCGCAGCTCACGGAGGATTGGTGTTATATGGGCGAACCGTGGTGCGCCCATGATCACTCGCGCGGCCGCGTTCTGGACTAGCTGAAGTCGCCGGATGCTCTTCAAGGGCAGCCCCATGTAGAGCACATTGCAGTATTCCAGCCTAGAGATCACAAGGGCTCGAGTGACTGTTGTGAGAGCCTCCCGGTTCAGGTAGGGCCGCAACTGGCGCACCAGGCGAACCTGGGCAAATGCCCCCCTGGTCACAGCCGACAGATGGTGGTCAAAACTCAGCTGTGGATCCAGGAGGACTCCCAAGTTGCGGACCCTATCTGAGGGGAATAGATTTTGCCCCCCCAGCCTGATTGATGGAACGTTAACCAAATTTTTGGGAGGAAAACACAACAGCCACTCGGTCTTTTCGGGTTGAGTACCAGTTTGTTAGCTCTCATCCAGTCTTTAACAGCCTCAAGGCCCCGGTTCATCACGTCCACCGCTTCATTGAGTTGGCACGGGGCGGACAGATACAACTGCGTATCGTCCGCATATTGATGGTACTTAATCCCGTGCCTCCGAATGATCTCGCCCAGCGGTTTCATGTATATGTTAAATAGCAGGGGGGACAGAACCGAACCCTGCGGCACCCCATAGGTTAGGGGCCTCGGGGACGATCTCTCCCTCCCCACCAACACCGACTGCGACCTGTCCGAGAGGTAGGAGGAGAACCACTGTAAAACAGTGCCGCCCACCCCCACCTCCCGCAGTCGTCGCAGAAGGATACCATGGTCGATGGTATCGAAAGCCGCTGAGAGGTCAAGGAGAACCAGGATGGATGCATAGCCTCCATCTCTGGCTCTCCAGAGATCATCGGTCAATGCGACCAAAGCGGTTTCAGTGCTGTAACCGGGCCTGAAGCCAGACTGGAAGGGGTCAAGATAGTTAGCTTCCTCCAAGGTACGCTGAAGCTGTAAGGCCACCACCTTCTCAACAACCTTCCCCAGAAAGGGGAGGTTGGAGACTGGACGATAGTTGTTAAGAACTGCTGGATCCAAGGACGGTTTCTTCAGGAGGGGCCTCACCACCGCCGCCTTAAGTGCGGTGGGGAGGTGTCCCTCCCGAAGAGAGGCGGTGACAACCGCCTGGATCCAGCCTCGTGTCACCTCTCTGCTGTTGGCAGTCAGCCAAGAGGGACACGGGTCCAGTATACAGGTGGAGGAACTTACAGCTCGCATAGCCTTGTCCACATCCCCAGAGGCAACATCCTGAAACTCAACCCAGAGATGGTCTACCAAGTTATTCCCCTGTGTCCCGGCTGGATCTGCAGGGGTGGAGTCCAGTTCCGATCGAAACCGAGCAATTTTGTCCGCCAAGAACTGGCTATATTCCTCAGCCCTTCCCTGTATGGGGTTCCCCGTCTCCCTTGGAGGTCTTCTAGTCCAACCCCCTGCCCAAGCAGCAGACTGTATACCATTCCAGACTAATGGAACTCTCCTTGAAGAGCTCCGGTGATGGAGCACCCACAACATCTGGAGGCAGGTTGTTCCACCGAACAACTGGAGGTTGAGATACTCCTCCACTGAAGGAGGCTGAGACACCAGCAGAAGACCCTCCCGTGTAATTTAGGTCCTGTCAGAAGTATCTCAGTAGAGAACAGAATAACAGAGTTGGAAAGGACCTTGGAGGTCTTCTAGTCCAACCTCCTGCCCAAGCAAGAGACCCTATGCCATTTCAGACAAATGGTTGTCCAATCTCTTCTTGAAGACCTCCAGTGATGGAGCAGCCACAGTTTCTGGAGGCAACTTCTGTTCCACTGGTTCATTGTTCTCACTGTGAGGAAGTTTCTCCTTCGTTCCAGGTTGCGTCTCTCCTTGATGCGTCTCCAACGCTTGCTTCTTCTTATGTCTTCCAGTACTTTGGAGAATAGGTTGACCTTCTCTTCCCTGGCACAGCCCCACAAATATTGGAAGCTATCTTTTTCATTAGACAGAATAGAATAACAGAGTTGGAAGGGACCTTGGAGGTCTTCTAGTCCAACCCCCTGCCTAGACAACAAAACCCTATACCATTTCAGATAAAAGGTTATCCAACATCTTCTTAAAGACTTCCAGTGTTAGGGCATTCACAACTTCTGGAGGCAAGTTGTTCCACTGATTGATTGTTCTAACTGTCAGTAAATTTCTCCTTAGTTCTAAGTTGCTTCTCTCCTTGATTAGTTTCCACCCATTGCTTCTTGTTCTACCCTCGGGTACTTTGGAGAATAGCTTGACTCCCTCTTCTTTATGGCAACCCCTGAGATATTGGAACACTACTATCATGTCTCCCCTAGTCCTTCTTTTCATTAAACTAGACATACTCAATTCCTGCAACCGTTCTTCATGTGTTTTAGCCTCCGGTCCTCTCATCATCTTTGATGGTCAAGTCCATGTTCTAAAAGGGGCACAGCTCAGGGGCACCTGGGGTTTCTTCCCCCCTTTCAGACCCCCCCCCCACAAAGACAGGCCCACAGGAAGGCATCAACCATCTAAACCAAATCACAAGGTTGTGTGGATAAGGATCCATAAACCAATTAAGGCTGTAACCTTTTCATAAGGGCAAAAATTTTTGATTCATGGGTCCCGTCCATGCAACTCACACAGGGGGTTGTGACTGAATCGATCTTTCGGGCGGGGGGGAGAGATTCTGACTCATCAAGCCTGTAGTCCTCAATAGAACTGCATCTTCATGGAGGGAAATATGCAGGGGAGCACCCCAAGGCTCTGTTTTGGGCCCAGTACTCTTCAACATCTTCATCAATTATATGGATGAGGGAATAAATGGGGAACTCATCAAATTTGCAGATGACACCAAGCTGGCAGGAATAGCCAACACTCCAGAAGACAGGCTTAAGATACAGAAGGATCTGGACAAACTTGAACATTGGGCACTATCTAACAAAATGAAATTCAGTGGTGAAAAGAGTAAGGTTCTACATTTAGGCAAGAAAAACGAAATGCACAGGTATAGTATAAGTGGCACCTTTTGCTCAATAGTAGTAACTGTGAGAGGGATCTTGGAGTCCTAGTGGATGACCACTTAAACATGAGTCAGCCGTGTGCAGCAGCTGCCAAAAAAGCCAACACATTTCTAGGCTGCATCAACAGAGGGAGAGAATCAAGATCACGTGAAGGGTTAAAATCACTTGGTAAAGCCACACTTGGAATATTTGCATCCAGTTTTGGTCGCCACGATGTAAAAAAGATGTGGAGACTCTAAAAAGAATGCAGAGAAGAGCAACAAAAACATATAAAGAACTGGGTATGTCCAGTTTAATGAAAAGAAGGACTAGGGGAGACATGATAGCAGCCCTTCCAATATCTCAGGGGTTGCCCCAAAGAAGAGGGAGTCAAACTATTCTCCAGGCACCTGAGGGTGGTACAAGAAGTGATGGGTGGAAACTAATCAAGGAGAGAAGCAACTTAGAACTGAGGAGAAATTTTCTGACAGTTAGAACAATTAACCAGTGGAACAGAAGTTGCCTCCAGAAGTTGTGAATGCCCCAACACTGAAAGTTTTGAAGAAGAGATTGGATAACCCTTTGTCTGAAGTGGTGTAGGCTTTCCTGCCTAAGCAGAGGGTTGGACTAGAAGACCTCCAAGGTCCTTCCAACTCTGTTATTCTATTACAGTGTTTTTCAACCACTGTGCCGTGGCACACTAGTGTGCCGTGACATAGTGTAAGGTGTGCCGTGGGAAAAACACTTTATATATAGTCAATATAGGCACAGAGTTAAAATTTTTTAACATTTTCTAATGGTGGTGTGCCTCGTGATTTTTTTCATGAAAAAAGTGTGCCTTTGCACAAAAAAGGTTGAAAAACACTGTTCTATTATATTCTAAGCCCCACACCATCCTGAGGTGGCGCAGTGGTTAGGGTGCAGTAACTGCAGGCCCCTTCAGCTGACTGTTTCTGCAGTTCAGGGGTTCAAATCTCACCGGCTCAGGGTTGACTCAGCCTTCCATCCTTCCGAGGTGGTGAAATGAGGACCCGGATTGTTGTTGGGGGCGATATGCTGACTCTGTAAACCGCTTAAGAGAGGGCTGAAAGCCCTGTGAAGCAGTATATAAGTCTAACTGCTAGTGCTATTGCTATCCCCAAAGGTGCTGAATTTGCATCAAAAGCAGAGGCAGAAAGAGACAAGCCCAGTTTAATCACCTCCAAACTTACAAAGGCAGATGGAGGGGGGTGCAACTGTGAAGTGTTGATTAAATGTTCTGCCTGAGCAGAAGTTTTGAGCAAAGGTGGCAGATTAATTCGAAAGGCGTTGGTGAATTAATAACCGGAAGGATTTCAAAGGCTCTCCGATGATGGGGACAAAATACCGTCGGTTTAAATTAAACAGCGGGGCATCGAAACATCTGAGGGAGAATTATCTTCCTCTCCTTCTTTAAAAGGCCTTAATTAACCTGCTGGAGACATGGATGAAAATGAGAGGAAAATGTGGAATATTCTGCACCAGATGCCATTAGCTGGACTGACTGATCTTGGGAAGCTAAGCAGGGCTGGTCCAGCTTAGGACTTGGAAAGAAGGCAATCAGGAAATCCCAGGGCTGCGGGCTAAAACTGGGAAACTGAAAAGAAAATTCTGGAAAAAGACAGTGGCCAATGGAGTTCACATTGGGGGGGTGGGCTTCATCTTTTGGGAGGGAAGGGCCTCCCATGAAAATTCCCCCCTTCTCGCCCATCCCCTTGGGGAAACTTCAGCAGGTAGTTGGCTAATTGAGGTTAATCAGATCGTATTCTACTATCTACTAGAGCCGAGGTGGCGCAGTGGTTAGGGTGCAGTACTGCTGGCCACTTCAGCTGACTGTTATCTGCAGTTCGGCGGTTCAAATCTCACCGGCTCAGGGTTGACTCAGCCTTCCATCCTTCCGAGGTGGGTGAAATGAGGACCCGGATTGTTGTTGGGGGCGATATGCTGACTCTGTAAACCGCTTAGAGGGGGCTGAAAGCCCTATGAAGCGGTATATAAGTCTAACTGCTATTGCTATCTATCTATCTATCTATCTATCTATCTATCTATCTATCTATCATCTATCTATCTATCTATCTATCTATCTATCTATCTATCTATCTATCATCTATCATCTATCATCTATCTATCTATCTATCTATCTATCTATCTATCTATCTATCTATCTATCTATCTATCTATCTATCTATCTATCTATCTATCTATCTATCTGAAATGAGGACCCAGACTGTGGGGGCGATATGCTGACTCTGTAAACCGCTTAGAGAGGGTTGAAAGCCCCATGAAGCGGTATATAAGTCTAACTGCTATTGCTATCTGCCCTTACTGTTGAGGCAATTAGAAGAGAATAGTGGAATTAGGGAATAAGAATAACTTTCGATGGACAGTTAGAAGAAGAGAGTTTGAATTCTCACTTGCTGGTCAACCATCACAGAGTATGAATCATGGAATAACTGGGTTGGAGGGGACTTTGGAGGCCTTGTAGTCCAACCCCTTGCCCAAGGCAGGAGACTCTCTACCATCCTGGGCGAAGGGGTTGTCCAATCTATTTTTGAAAGCCTCCAGCGATGGAGCACCCACAACTCTGGGTGGCGAGTTGTTCCCCCGATTCATAATCAGAAAATTCCTCCTTATTTCCAGAATTGGATCTGTCTTTAATGGGCTTTCACCCATTACTTCTTGTCCTGCCAACAGAACAGAACTGAACAGAATAGAACAGAACAGGAGCAGAACAGAAGAAGAGCAGAACAGAAAATGGAAAAGCAGAGTAGAACAGGAGAAGAGCAGAACAGAAAGCAGAGTAGAGTAGAGCAGAACAGAACAGGAGAAGAACAGAGCAGAACAGAACAGGAGTAGAACAGAACAGAGCAGAACAGGAGCAGAACAGAACAGGAGCAGAACAGGAGCAGAGCAGAACAGAAAGCATATTAGAGCAGAACAGAACACAACAGGAGAAGAATAGAACAGAAAATGGGAGAAAAGCAGAATAGCACAGAACAGCACAGAACAGGAGTAGAACAGAACAGAACAGAACAACACAACAGAGTCGGAAGGTACCTTGGAGGTTTTCTAGTCCAACACCCTGCTCAACCAGGAGACCCTCAACTCTTCTGGACAAATGGCCAACCCAACTCTTTTTGAAGGCTTCCAATGATGGAGCACCGATCACTCTACAACATCTCTGTAGCCAGCTGTGTCCCATTTTCCAAACCTCTCCAACTTCCTTAATTGAGCAGAAAGGATGACTCCTGATTTTGGCATGGTTTTGAGGTTGAGCCCACAGCTTAGAACAGTGTTTCTCAACCTTAGCAACTTGAAGATGTCTGGACTTCAACTCCTAGAATTCCCCAGCCAGCGAATGCTGGCTGGGGAATTCTGGGAGTTGAAGTCCGGACATCTTCAAGTTGCCAAGGTTGAGAAAGACTGGCTTAGAAGTTGTTAAAGGCAGCCATTAATTCTGGTCAGCAGATGCCAGCCGGTGGCTTTGATGGTTTTTCTTCTAGGGCGTTTCGCTTCTCATCCAAGAAGCTTCCTCAGCTCTGACTGGATGGAGGGGAAGGGAAGGATTTATATTCCTTGCAGACAAAGCTGGTCATTTACATCCTTTTTGAGGAACGTTGAGGCCACTTGGAGGTTTATCCTCAGGGTCTCCTGAATACTACAAACGAGTGTGGAGCTTTCTTGGAACTCCTAAAAGGACTGTGTTGTAGTTGCACCCCTCAGGTGACCTCCGAGGACACAGGTAAACCTCCAAGAGGTCTCAAGGACTCTCTAAAAGGATGCAAATGACCAGCTGTGTGCAAGGAATATAAATCCTTCCATTTCCCGCCATCCAGTCAGAGCTGAAGAAGCTTGTTGGGTGAGAAGCAAAAACGCCTTCAAAGAAGAACCGGAAAGTCCAGTTGCCTCTTGAAAAAGCACCTTTGGGACAACCTGGGTGACGGGAGAATCTCCATAGGTGTCCCCAGGTCTTCACATGCCGAGAACCCATCCAGATCATCTCCACCCATCCTTTCCTTCCTTCTCGTTCAGGATGTCCACCTTGACCATGGCTGAGGTCATCTGCATGGCCCTCCTCTGCTGCTTGCTAGGACCAGCGCTTGGGCTCAGCAGCCTCCAAGATTTAAACTCTGCAAGGACTCGAAGGGGTAAGTTAAATTTTCAAGGAATTCCCTGAAATGGCATTTTTCTCCTCTGGGCAGATTCCATCAGACTAAAACCACGATTGAACAATGGTTTATCCTGGAGAGGAATGTTGCCTTTGCATCCATGGGTGTATCTGGATAAGGAGGTCAAGACTAAGTATCTCCTGCTGTGGTGTTTTCAGAAAAAACTTTGCCGTGGTGAGGAGAGGGGGTGGAGGAGCGCATTCCACGCATACCTTCAGCTAGAGTCGGATCTCAGCAGGCTTGGGAGGAGTGCACCTCATTGGGAAATGTGATTTATGACACAGACTGAGGGGAGGGGAGGGACAGGGCCAAAGTTAAGCTATAATTCAAATGAGGCTTAGATCTGACTGCAATACGGTATTGCCGAAATGGTGCTCCTGTTAAATGACTGGCTTTCTTTTGAAACTCGGCTCGAGGCTCGTGAATCAATTAGGGCATCTTTCGGAAACCTGACACTAAGCTTATAGCTAATTATATTTAAGCAAGAAATAATTTCTTCCAAAACATCAAAGCAGACATTCCAAACTGCATAAGGCTTGTAAATAAGAGTATATATAAAAAACGAAAGTTACAATCCGGATAGGTTTCTTTCTTTTTTCTTTTTGCTTGCAGATTTATTATTATTTATTATTATTATTATTATTTCCCTTTCTACAACAGCTTACAGTCATTACATCAACATTGTTATGTCATACCTGTACATGTCATACCTGTAAATGTATATACTATTTGGCTTCTATATTTACACACTTTATACACAGTTCTATATATATATATATTTATATATAGTTTTTTTTTTGGCTTAATTAATTTTATTCCTGTTTTGCAGCCATTTGCACCAATTGTTCCAAATTTCATAATATTCCGACTCTTCTTTATCTTTTAATTTCAGTGTGAATTTGTCCATCTCTGCACAATCCAAAGATTTTTTTTTATCACTAATTCATCCGAGGGGGTATTGTTTTGTTTCCAGCATTGGGCAAATATGCTATTCTAGCTGTAGTTAGCAGATGTGTTAATATGTACTTAATTTTCTTTGTATATTTCCCTTTGATTATTCCCAGTAGAAAGATTTCGGGTTTGTATTTTATCTGTTCTCCTGTAATTTCTTGCACCCATTTCCAAATTTTTGTCCAATATTTTTTGTGCTTCCGGGCAGGATAGGTTTCATAATCTCAGCAAATTGAGGGTGTGTGTGTGTGGACTTCAACTCCCAGAATTCCTTAGACAGCCATGCTGAGGTTTCATTAGACAGTTGGTTTAGTCTGGTGCAAGCGGTTTTTAAACTTTAACTCTTGTGGACTTCAACTCCCAGAATTCCCCAGCCAACCATGCTGGGAGTTGAAGTCCACTTTGGAAAGTTCTCAAGTTTAGAGACTCTTGATCTAATGCAGTGTTTCTCAACCTTGGCAACTTGAAGATGTCCGGACTTCAACTCCCAGAATTCCCCAGCCAGCATTCGCTGGCTGGGGAATTCTGGGAATTGAAGTCCGGACATCTTCAAGTTGCCAAGGTTGAGAAACACTGATCTAATGGTTAAGAGACCAGACTAGAAACTGGAGATTATGAATTCAAGTCCCGCCTTGAGCATAAAAGCCAGCTGGGTGACTGGGCCTATCACCAGGAGACAGTGAGTTCTAGTCTCACCCTAAGCATGAAAGCCAGCTGGGTGACTTTGCACTCATCCTCAGGAGACTGTGAGTTCTAGTCCTGTCTTGGTATGAAAGCCAGCTGGGTGACTTTCGGCCAATCACCGAGAGACAGGGAGCTCTAGTTCTGGCGTGGGCATGAAAGCTGATTGGGTGACTTTGGATCAATCACACCAGAAGGCAGTGAGTTCTAGTTCCCACCTTAGCCAGCTTGGTGATTTGGGGCCAATCAATCTCTCTCGTCCCAACCCCACCATGCAAGAATATTGTGATGGGGGACATCAGAATTGTGGTTGGATATGTTTCCCATCTTGAGTTGTTGGTAACAAAAATATTACAAAGGGTGGAATACCAGCATAATAAAACAAAAAACAAACAAACACATGCATACATAAATACATACATACGTGCTTACCTACATGCTGTCAGCGTTCCAAGTATCATGTAGAATTAAATCAGAGTCCAAGGCAAAACGATCCTTAAAGTTCCAATTTAATAGAGCAGACATCTTAGCACGTCTGTGTTAATCCCAATTCTGGAAATGACATCAATAGCAGTTAGACTTCTATACCGCTTCATAGGGCTTTCAGCCCTCTCTAAGCGGTTTACAGAGTCAGCATATCGCCCCCAACAACAATCCGGGTCCTCATTTCACCCACCTCGGAAGGATGGAAGGCTGAGTCAACCTTGAGCCTGGTGGGATTTGAACAGCCAAACTGCTGAACTGCAGTGCTGCATTTAACCACTGCGCCACCTAGATAGGATAGATAGATATAGAGGATAGATAGATAGATAGATAGATAGATAGATAGATAGATAGATAGATAGATAGATAGATGATAGATAGATAGATAGATAGATAGATAGATAGATAGATAGATAGATAGATAGATAGATAGATTATCTATCTGATAGAGATAGATAGATATAGAGGATAGATAGGATAGATAGATATAGAGGATAGATAGATAGATAGATAGATAGATAGATAGATGGATGGATGGATGGATGGATGGATGGATGGATGGATGGATGGATGGATGGATAGATAGATAGATAGATAGATAGATAGATGATAGATAGATAGATAGATAGATAGATAGATAGATAGATAGATAGGATAGATAGAGAGGATAGATATAGAGGATAGATAGATATAGAGGATAGATAGATAGATAGATAGATAGATAGATAGATAGATAGATAGATAGATAGATAGATGATAGATAGATAGATAGATAGATAGATGATAGATAGATAGATAGATAGATAGATAGATAGATAGATAGATAGATAGATAGATAGATAGATAGATAGATAGATAGCAATAGCAGTTAGACTTATATACCGCTTCATAGGGCTTTCAGCCCTCTCTAAGCGGTTTACAGAGTCAGCATATCGCCCCCAACAACAATCCGGGTCCTCATTTCACCCACCTCGGAAGGATGGAAGGCTGAGTCAACTCTGAGCCGGTGAGATTTGAACAGCCGAACTGCAGAACTGCAGTCAGCTGAAGTAGCCTGCAGTGCTGCATTTAACCACTGCACCACCTCGGCTCTATAATCAGAATCCCACCCAGAATCCCACCCAGTCAAAAGTTCATGATCTTGTCCCCACACCCACAATTCATCACATGGTCCAATCTTCTTCTTCCACGCTGTCATCAACACCCAGCTGCTTCCGGTCGGGTGTCAAAGTACGGAGACAAAGGATGACCTTGGCTTCTAGTAAAGAATGAAAACAACACATTCCACAATCCTACTCCTGTCTATTCCCCCCTCCCATCAACTATACTAAAGAAACAGCATAATGAAATAAGAGAAAGTGTGGCAGGCCAAAATGTCTAAAAGGAATGTAATTGCAGGCCTGACACATGCACGCATAGATAGTCAAATAGGTAATAGCATTAGGCTGCAGATGTAGTGGCCTAGAGGTAGAGCTCTCGCCTCACACTCAGGAGGCTGTGAGTTCAATCCTAGGAAGAGGCAGATATTTCTCTCTCTGGGCACAATGAGAATATATCTGCTGAAACAAAACTCTGCATTGGCGACAAGAAAGGCATCCAGCCAGCAAAAATTCTGCTAGCTCCATTCAGTTGCCCAGACTTCACCCTGCAAGGGATTATGGGGTCATTAAAAGAGGATGATGATTGGTGCTAGGCTGTAGGAGCCAAGCAGATGGTGGAGAGGACCATCCATCAGGTACACCATGGAAACCTGAGTTCAAGCTGCTGAGAACTGAACTAGAGAGAAAAGGAAGAAATAAAACTTTCCCTCCAGAGCGGGACATCAGGGAGACTTGGATCCAGAAGGTCTGATTAATGCAAGTCCTGTTGATGGGGAAAAGACTAATGGGAACCATTCTCTTCTCAACACAGGCTTGTTTGGAACAGGAGGAGGACTTCTCGGTGGTCTCCTTGGAGGTGGAGACAAAGGCGGTGGAGGACCTCTTGGTGGTCTCCTTGGAGGTGGAGACAAAGGCGGTGGAGGACTTCTTGGAAGTGTCCTGGGAGGTGGAGACAAAGGCAGTGGAGGACCTCTTGGTGGTGTCCTTGGAGGTGGAGACAAAGGCGGTGGAGGGCTTCTTGGTGGTGTCCTTGGAGGTGGAGACAAAGGCAGTGGAGGACCTCTTGGTGGTGTCCTTGGAGGTGGAGACAAAGGCGGTGGAGGACTTCTTGGAGGTGTCCTGGGAGGTGGAAACAAAAGCGGTGGAGGACTTCTTGGAGGTGTCCTGGGAGGTGGAGACAAAGGCGGTGGAGGACTTCTTGGTGATGCCCTTGGAGGTGGAGGACTTCTTGGAGGTGTCCTGGGAGGTGGAAACAAAAGCGGTGGAGGACTTCTTGGAGGTGTCCTGGGAGGTGGAGACAAAGGCGGTGGAGGACTTCTTGGTGATGCCCTTGGAGGTGGAGGACTTCTTGGAGGTGTCCTGGGAGGTGGAGACAAAGGCGGTGGAGGACTTCTTGGTGATGCCCTTGGAGGTGGAGGACTTCTTGGAGGTGTCCTGGGAGGTGGAAACAAAAGCGATGGAGGACTTCTTGGAGGTGTCCTGGGAGGTGGAGACAAAGGCGTGCTTGGTGGTGTCCTTGGTGGGGATGAAGGTCTTCTGGGGGGTGTTGGGGGTCTTCTCAATATAACCAATGGAGTCCTACCTGGAGCTAGTGGTCTCCTGAATGGAGTTCTGAATCAGAAGCAACTTCTTGATCTCCTGACGGGTCAGAACGGTCTTCTTGGACTGACAGATGCCCTCAGCTTACTGGGAATCAGAGGCCGCGGAGAGCCATTCCAGTGGTGAGTGGATAAGGACCAAGAGGCCACTGCCGCCTCACCTGTCCTTCCAAATGTAGCTCCGGGGGCATCCCTCGGTATCCCTACCTGCTCACACAGGCACAGGTAATCCTCAACGTACAACCACAATTGAGCCCAAAAGCAAGACGGTTGTTAAGCGAGCTTTCCCTTGTGTTACGACTTTTCTTGCCACAGTTGGGAGATGAATCACTGCAGTTCTTAATCAATCAGAATGGAGTTCAGGGGACCTTGGAGGTCTTCTAGTCCAACCCCTTGCTCAAGCACGAGGCTCTATACCATTTCAGACAAGTCTCTTTTTAAAGCCTCCAGTGATGGAGCACCCACAATTTCTGGAGGCAAGCAGTCCTGTCCGTCTGTCTGTCCATCCATCCATCCATCCATCCATCCATCCATCCATCCATCCATCCATCCATCCATCTATCTATCTATCTATCTATCTATCTATCTATGAATCATACCTACTTACCTACATATCTTCTATCTATCTATCCATCCATCCATCCATCCATCCATCCATCCATCCATCCATCCATCCATCTATCTATCTATCTATCTATCTATCTATCTATCTATCTATCTATGAATCATACCTACTTACCTACATATCTTCTATCTATCTATCCATCCATCCATCCATCCATCTATCTATCTATCTATCTATCTATCTATCTATCTATCTATCTATCTATCAATCATACCTACTTACCTACATATCTTCTATCTATCCATCCATCCATCCATCCATCCATCCATCCATCCATCCATCCATCCATCCATCCATCCATCCATCCATCCATCCATCTATCTATCTATCTATCTATCTATCTATCTATCTATCTATCTATCTATTTATACCTCTGGAACGAGCTCCCCGTGGAGATCCAGACCCTTACTACCCTCCTGGCGGCATACAAACCAATAACCGAAACGAAACAAATCTATCTATCTATCTATCTATCTATCTATCTATCTATCTATCTATCTATCTATCTATCTATCTATCTATCATCTATCTATCTATCTATCTATCTATCTATCTATCTATCTACCTACCTACCTACCTACCTACCTACCTTCCTTCCTTCCTTTCTTTCTTTTCTTTCTATCCATATCTATCCATATCTATCCTGCCTACCTTCCTACCTTCCTACCTATCTTCTATCTATCTTCTATCTATCTATCTATCTATCTATCTATCTATCTATCTATCTATCTATCTATCTACCATCGATCTATCCATCCTAGTGGCTGGATGGGACCTTGGAGGTCTTCTAGGCCAACCCCCTGCTCGCCCAGGAGACCCATTTCAGACAAGCGGCTGTCCGTTCTCTTCTTAAAGACCTCCAGCCAAGAAGCACCCACAACTTCTGAAGGCGAGCTCTTGAGTTAGTAACATGATTGTGAAGGGAATCCGGCTTCCCCATTGACTTCACTTGTCAGAAGGTTGTAAAACGGGGATCATGTGAACTCCCCCCCCCCCGGGAGGCTACATCCATCACAAATACGAAGCCAGTTGCCAAGCATCTGGATTTTGATCACATGACCACGGGGATGTCGCAGTGGCTAGAGTTCAGGTAAACAAATGGTTTAAGTTCAGGATGGCCTGTTGGTCTCCTCCCACTCAAAGCCGCCTGAATTTCAGCTCCTTGAATTCTTGCCGGCTGAGGAGTCCCAAAACATCAGGGGAACATCTGCTTGAGAAGGGTGGGATTTATTGCAGGGGAGATGCAGGAGAAAGTTATGGGAAGCATCTTTCGATATACGGCTCGGAACGGCTTCGCATTGTTTTCTTCACTGAAAAATATCCTTCGCGTTTTGAGCTGGGAAAAATAAATCAGATCATGGAGGGTGAGAAAACGCCCGGCTGTTTCCTGCAGACATAATCCCTCACCTGGAAAGTCCGTGTGTCTAGATAGAGACTAGAAGATGCCGGTGAGCAAAGCATCATAAATTTCTCTCCAGATAAAGAAGATTATTTCGAGATAATTCACAGTGCAGGACGAGCTGATTCTCCACGCGGAGTGGAACTCCATTATTCACGCCAGCCTCGTGGCGGCTGATTTGAATGTGAGGTTGTTAAAAAAAAAATCACACAGATGCTACTACAGGTAGTCCTCAACTTATCACAGTTCATTTTAGAACCGAAGTTATAATCATCATCTTCTTTTAATCCCTTGCATCGGGGTGAAGTCTGGGCAACTGAATAGAGATAGCGGACTGTTTACTGGCCGGCTGCTGTCCTGTCACCCATGAGGAGTTTTGTTCAGCAGATATATTCTCATTGTTCCCAGAGAGAGAAATATCTACCTCTACCTAGGATCGAACTCACAATCCTCCGGATTGTGAGGCGAGAGCTCCACCTCTAGACCACCGCACCACTGCTCGAAGTTACAATGATATGAAAAAAGTGACCATTTTTCACACGACCGTTGCAGCATTCCCGTGGTTGTGTGATCAGAATTCAGCGCCTTGGCCACTGGCATGTACTTATGACGGTCGCAGTGTCCCAGGGTCACGTGATCCCCTTTTGCGACCTCCTGACAAGCAAAGTCAATAGGGGGGCCAGATTCACTTAGCGACCATGTGCCTGTCTTAACAACAGCAGTGATTCACTTCACAACTGTGGCAAGAAAGGTCGCAAAATTAGGCAAAACTCCCTTAACACACATCTCGCTTAGCCGCAGAAATTTGGAGCTCTGTTTTGGTCATAAGTCGAGGACTACCGGTAGACCTCCCCAGGTGACAAGTGAGATTCCGATCGAAAGATGATCACTTGATAGATCCCTTCCCTTATCGAGCAAAGGGGATCCCTTGGCAGATAGAAACGAGGGGGACCGGTGAAGGCAACTTGAAAAGCCAAGGGCAATTTTGGAGTGACCCCCCCTTTCCTCTTACTCTCTTTATTTCCTTCCCTTCGTAGGCAAAATTTACTGAACATTCATTTTATCAGAGGATCGTGGAAGATGGTACCCGGGACGCGGTTAATCCTCAACTTCCAATTGCAGATCGTCATGAAATTGCCAGGGTGAGTCATTAGGTGAACTTGCTTGAGGGAGAAAGGGCTGTCAGGCCTGCCCCAATCTGGTCCCTTGGAAAAGAGAAACCCTCGACTCCCTTTGGTTTAAAGCAAACGGCTCTTTTACTAGGGATGTTGGTTGCAGTAAACTCGAACCGGCTCTGAAATCTCCCAGGCTCACTAGATACAAAAATAAGGTGTAGGTTTCCCCCCAGCTCATCCCTCCTTCCCCCCCCCCCCTGCCATGAGCAGTCCGTTTCCAGACCAGAGTTCGCCAAGATGCTTTGAGAACTCTGAAATGTTTGGGGGTAACCCACATATTTCTCAGGGTGCCCGGCTGGGGGATTTGGTACCCTGTTTCCCTGAAAATAAGACAGGGTCTTCTTTTGACCCCCGAAATAAGCGCTTGGCCTTATTTTCGGGGAAGTCTTATTATTTTTGAGGTGCAGGAGGAGGTGGGGAGCGTGGTCACCTCATGGCTGCTGCTGTGCTGCGATATTTTCAGGGAGGGTTTATTTTAGAGCATGTGCCCAAAAGCTCAATTGGGCTTATTATTCTGGGAGGTCTTATTTTCGAAAAAACAGGGCAGTACAAAGAGAATGTTTTATCATCTGTCATTCTCCCAAATTCCAATCGCGTACACACAAACCTTTATTGGCCTTTCATCTTTCCCCCTTTCTTCCTCCTTTCGTCCTTCCCTTTTCCCCCTTCCAGCTTTTGATGGCAGGATGCCCGTGAGGCGCCCAGCCGAAGTAGTGAGGAAGGGTCTGGACTTGAATGGGGAGAGACCCAGATTTTGTCGGGATTTTGTTGGGAGCCGTGGTGGCGCAGTGGGTAGAGTGCAGTACTGCAGGCCACTTCAGCTGACTGCTAGATCAGCAGGTCAGCGGTTCAAATCTCACCGGCTCAGGGGTTGACTCAGCCTTCCATCCTTCCGAGGTGGGTAAAATGAGGACCCCAGATTGTTGGGGGCAATATGCTGACTCTCTGTAAACCGCTTAGAGAGGCCTGAAAGGCCTATGAAGCGGTATATAAAAATCTGCTATTGCTATTGTTCCCCTGATAGATGTGGGATCTCCTTGGTGACTACTCGTAATGAGTATCTCTCCATCTCTACTGAAGACTCAATAAGGAGGAGTGAAGAAGGGGAACTGGACCAATTGAGGAGAGAGACAGGACATAAAAAAATAGAGTAAGGTTGGAAAGGACTTTGAGGGTCTTCCAGTTCAAGCCCTGGAATACCAATCTGGACAAATGGTCATCCAGGCTCTTCTTGAGACCCTCAAGTGATGGAGTACCCACAACATCTGGAAGGAAGCTATTCCATTGATTAATTGTTCTCACTGATGGGGAAATTCCTTCTTGATTCTTATTTGGTTCTCTCCTTCATGAGCTTCCATCTCTTACTTCTTGTCCTGCCCCCAGGTGCTTTGCAGAATAGGTTGACCACCATCCCTCTTCTCTGTGACAACCCAGGTTCTGGTCTCCATCTTAGCCGGAGAAGCTTCCTGAGAGATTTGGGCTGAGTTCTCCCTCTCATTCAAGAGGGAGTATTGAGGAAATTGCTGGATCAAGATGAAGGAGACTTGGGTTCCCTCATAGTTCTCTCCTCACTCATAGAGGTTCCAGTCCACTCTTGGCTATCAAGTTCTAGAAGAGGTCAGTCACTCTCTCTCAGCCCAGGCGCCTACAGAAGGTCGTTGTGGGGGGAAATAGAAGGAAGGGGAGCCATGTCTGTTACAATGAGCTTCTGGAGAACCTCAACAAACCAACAGATCTCTTGGCACCATTCTCCCTTGAACGTGTTCTCTCACTGGTACAGAGAGGGATATTTTAATTGATAAACCAGCTTGGTGGCCAGAAATAAGAATTAGAATAGAATAGAGCTGGAAGGGACCTTGGAGGTCTTCTAATCCAGCCCCTTCCTCAAGCAGTAGACTCTATACCATTTCAGACAAGTGGCTGTCCATCTCTTCTTAAAAGCATCTTTTAAAGCACCCACAACTTCTGAAGGCGAGCTCTTCCACTGGTTGATTATTCTCATTGTTAGAAAGTTATAGCAATATAGCAATAGCAGTAGACTTATATACTGCTTCATAGGCCTTTCAGGCCTCTCTAAGCGGTTTACAGAGAGTCAGCATATTGCCCCCAACAATCTGGGTCCTCATTTCACCCACCTCGGAAGGATGGAAGGCTGAGTCAACCCTGAGCCGGTGAGATTTGAACCGCTGACCTGCTGATCTAGCAGTAGCCTGCAGTGCTGCATTTAACCACTGCGCCACCTTGGCTCTCTACAGAGAAGTAGAGTTTCTCCCTAATTCCAGGTTGCTCCTCCCTTGATGCGTTTCCAACAATTGTATATTATCTGAAGGCTTCCCAGTTTTTCCCCACCCTGTTGTAAGTTCAAGATCCTGCCCCCACAATCACAGGCCCACCCCATGGTCCAATCTCCCACTGCCACGCTGGCAGCTTCCACCCATCCAGTTCCGGTCGGTTGCAGAGACAAAGGGTGACCTTGGCTTTCTAGAAAGGAATGTTTTTATGGCTGCATTGCATCTCACTCCGTACAATCCCCCCTCTCGTTTTCCCACCATAGAAAATGCCTAGTAGAAGAATAGAAAGTGTGGAGGCCGAAGACCCAAAAGACAAGATGGCTGCAGGCCTGACGCCTTCCCTATTTGTCTTCAACAGGCTGCTGTTTCGGACTATCGCCGTGGATGTGGACATCACTGCAGACCTGGCCATCATCCAAGACAAACCTGGTGACCTCAAGTTGGTCCTTAATAATTGCAAAAAGCTTATGTCTGGTTTTACCGTCAAGCTGCCTCCAAGGTAAGCTGGCAGAAAGGAGGGGAGAGAGGTGGGGTCTAAGGATCCATCCAGGGGGGCCAGGGGCTGCCTCCACACCATATTCTTCCCAGGCCATCCTGAGACCCAGCGGTGTTATCTAGGCAAAATTTGGGGAAATTTCAGCAGCTTAGTTGGGTGAGCTCAGATCATTCATGGTAGAAGGGTTGAGAGAAGAGATATTGTAGTACTGTAGATGGAGGGTGGGGGAGAGGGAGACAGATAGATAGATGAACAGACAGACACATGGGAATGATAGATTGGGAGGAGAGAGAGATTCAGTAGGTGATGTAGATAGGCAGACAGATAGACACAGAGATAATAGATGAGTAGACAGACAGACAGATATGGATAGAGAAATGGGTGAGTGGATAGATGATAGGATGGATGGATGGATGGATACAAACAGACAACAGGAGGAAATTAGATTAGATATAAGATAAATAGGTGATAGATAGGTGATAGATGATGATAGATGATGATGGTAGATGATAAATAGATAGATGGAGAGAGAGAGAGGTGATAGATGATAGGTGACAGATAAGAGATGACAGATGATAGATGGTGATAGATGATAGGTGACAGGTGACAGATGACCAGAGATAAATTGATAGATAGATAGATAGATGGATGGATGGATGGATGGATGGATGGATGGATGGATGGAGGGAGGGAGGGAGGGAGATAGATAGATAGATAGATAGATAAGATAGATAGATAGATAGATAGATAGATAGATATAGATAGAAGATAGATAGAAGATAGGTAGGTAGGTAGGTAGGTAGGTAGGTAGGTAGGTAGGTAGGTAGGTAGGATAGATAGATATGGATAGATATGGATAGAAAGAAAGGTATGTATGTATGTATGTATGTAGGTAGGTAGGTAGGTAGGTAGGTAAGTAGGTAGGTAGGTAGGGAGAGAGAGAAGAGAGAGAAGATATGTAGATAGAAGGTAGGTAGATAGGTAGGTAGGTAGGTAAGTAGGATAGATAGATATGGATAGATATGGAAAGAAAGAAAGAAAGAAAAGAAAGAAAGAAAGAAAGAAAGAAAGAAAGAAAGAAAGAAAGAAAGAAAGAAAGAAAGAAAGAAAGAAATACATAGTTATGGATAGAAAGATAGACAGACAGACATAAATAGACTGCATAGACAGACAGACAGGGCAAAAGTAAATAGTAAATGCTGTGTAAAGGAAAGACTTTAGGGGTCTTGTGAGGTCAAGTGATCTCACAAGAGGTGCAGCTTTCTTTCTTTCTTTCTTTCTTTCTTTCTTTCTTTCTTTCTTTCTTTCTTTCTTTCTTTCTCCCCCCCCTCCACTTGGAAGCTGGGGGCTGGTCCCCTCTCCTCTCCAGGGGAGCCGAAACGCCACTCAGCTCCTCACTAAATGACCCTCCGGTTTCCTTTTCTCCGCAGCCCGATTTCCTTGCTGGTCAGCAACGTGGTCAACTTGTCATTCAGAACACCCTGCCTGGAATGGTGAGTGACCAGATACCCCACCCCCGGAGGGGGAGGGGAAGCTGGAAGAATAGGTTGCAACCCGCCTGCAGTCGTCTTCCCGGCTGACCTTCTCCTCCAACCTAGAGATCTGGAAGAATCACAGAACAGGGAATCCTAGGGGCTGGGAGGGGACCTTGAAGGTCATCTAGTCCAACCCCTGCTTGAACAGAGAGGCCTACTATACCAGTGGCTCTCAACTGTGGCCCATTTGTGTCATCCCAGGAAAGCTTGAAGAAATATTGGGATTTAAATCTTGAGTCTTGAAGAAAAGGTTGAGGGTCGTCTGCCTTATACCATTCAGAATAACAGACACAAGGAGTCCTCGGCCTAACGACCACAGCTGAGCCCAAAATGTCTGTTGCAAAGAGAGAGAGAGAGGGTTGTTAAGCAAATTTTGCCCTGTTTTTACAACCTTTCTTACCACCGTTGCTAACTGAATCACTGCCGTTGTTAAACTACTACCATGGTCATTAAGTGAATCTGGCTTCCCCCCATTGACATTGCTGGTCAGAAGGTCACTAAAGGGATTTTGTGACACCCCCCCCCCCGGGACACTGCAACTGTCATAAATGCGAGTCAGTTGCCAAGTGTCGAAAATGGTCACAAGTCACCTTTTTCAGTGCTGTTGGAACTTCAGTCACTAAATGAACTGTTGTAAGTCAAGGACCCTCTGTACATGCCAATCGCCAAACACACAAATTTTGATCACGTGAGCACGAGAACGATGTCGTAAGTCAGGAAAACAGTCCTAAGTCATTTTTTTTCACAGCTGCTGTGACTTCGAATGGTCACTAAATGAACTGTTGTAGGTCGAGGATTACTTGTAACAGAGTTGGGAGGGGCTTTGGGGGTCTTCTAGCGCCACAGTCCGCAAAAAGTATGGCGGCCCCAAGAACTATTAAGGGAGGAGCTGCCTTCACCCTCTTTCCCCCGCACAATCTAAACTGGGCCACTTCCTCCTCCTCCGGAATGCAGCCCCTCCCTCCCGGGAATCCAGACTACATTCCACACCACCTCATCAGATCTCCCAACTTTAAGAGAGTAGCAGAATAACAGAATCGGAAAGGACTTTGGGGGGGGGGTGATAGAGGCCGCTGCACAACGCGCATGAAGATGAGCGATGCGTATTCACATATGTACGGCGTTCTGTACTGAAGCTACCTGAGGGAACATTTTAAAACTCAGTTCAATCCACTAATAGCGAGCGATCTGATGTTTTTGTACGACAGATATACAGCGGTTCACTGTACGAAAAAAGTCTCAAAAGTGTCCCCAAAACTTCTCACTCCATCGCCCCCATATGGCCCCCCCCTTCCGTTCCTTCACCCCCCTGAAAAACAAAATCACCCAGGTTAAGAACCCCTGGACTAGATGACCTCCAAGGTCCCTTCCAACTCTGTTAATCTAATCTTGTCCAACCCTCTGGCCAAGCAGGAGACCCTTGATCATTCTGGACAAATGGCTGCATTACAAAAAGGACACACACCTACACAAGGAACCATATTACAACATCTATACCGGGGACCAGGAGGCAGGCCTGATTTAAATTAGCCTCTTGCTACAAGTTTCCAATCTTTTTTTATTATTATTATTACTTAATCCTGGAAACAAGGACCTCTTTTGAAGGGGGAAAGAAATGTGCAAACACAAAGAGGGGACATTTGACGCGGTACATTTGCAGAAAGTAAATAGATTGGTTCACGTCTTTTCCGGAGTTTTCATCCAGAAGGCTTAACTGCCTTCTGAGAACTCATGTTCTCAGCCCATCAGTCCATAAAGTATCGGGATGTCCTATTTTTACATCTTAACTCTCAACGGGTGATATCTGGCTGTTTGCCAGCCAAGCCCTGGTAGGTTTTTGGTGATTAATGAGACGAGGCGAAGGGGCCTTGAGGTTTGATCAGATGCAGATACAGATGAAGAGAGTTGGAAGGGACCTTGGAGGTCATCTACTCCAACCCCCCAACCCCAAGCAGGAGACCCTACTGCACCATTTGTGACAGGTGACAGTCTAGTCTCTTCTTTTTTATAAAATAATAATAATAATTTGTTCCCTTTCAAATTCATTCATAGATATACATTCTTATAATTGCTATTTAACATTTGTCTATTCACCATCGTCTCTATACTTATTTTTACACATATACAGAATATACAGTACAGTTTGGGTCTCTTTCTTGCCACCCTGTTGCCTCCATCTTATTTGCAACAACCTTACTCCTTCCGTCTTCTCAACCTCCCTTCTCTACCTTCTTCCTTACTCCTTCCTTCTTCCCCTCTCTTTCCCCTCTCCTCCTCCCTTCTCCTCTTTCTTACCCTCTCTCCTACTCTTAGTCCAGTCTCTTCTTGAAAGCTTCCAGTGATGATGAAGCTCCCACAACTTCTGAAGGCAACTTCTGTTCCATTGGTTGGAAGGGAGCTTGTAGGTCATCTAGTCCAACACCCCCCCCCCACCCAAGCAGGAGACCCTGCACCATTTCTGACCACTGGCAGCCCAGTCTCTTCTTGAAAGCCTCCAGGGATGAAGCTCCCACAACTTCCGAAGGCAACTTCAGTTGATTGTTCTCACTGTCAAAAAGTTCTTCTTTGTTTCTAGGTTGAATCTCTCCTTGTTCAGTTTCCATCCATTATTCTGTGTCTGGCCTTCAGGTGCTTTGGAGAATAACTTGAAAGCCTCCAGAGATGAAGCTCCCACAACTTCTGAAGGCAATTTCCGTTCCATGGGTTGATGGTTCTCACTGTCAGGAAATTACTCCTTGTTTCCAAGTTGAATCTCTCCTTGGTCGGTTTCCATCCATTATTATTCCTTTTCTGGCCTTCAGGTGCCTTGGAGAATAGGTTGACCCACTCTTTTAACAGATTAACAGAGTTGGAAGGGACCTTGTAGGCATCTAGTCCAACCCCCTACCCAAGCAGGAGACCCTGCATCATTTCTGACAGAGGGCAGTCCAGTCTCTTCTTGAAAGCCTCAAGTGATGAAGCTCCCACAACTTCTGATGGTTGATGGTTCTCACTGTCAGGAAATTCCTCCTTCATTCCAGGTTGAATCTCTCCTTGGTCAGTTTCCATCCATTCTTCCTTCTCTGGCCTTCAGGTGCCTTGGAGAACAGCTTGACCCCCTTCCTCTCTGGGGCAGCCCCTCAAATATTGGAAGACTTCTATCATGTTTCCCCTGGTCCTTCTCTTCCCTAGACTAGCCAGGCCCAGTTCCTGCAACCGTTCATCGCATGTTTTAGTATCCAGGCCTTTGATCATCTTAGATAGATTCAGATTAACAGAGTTGGAAGGGACCTTGTAGGTCATCTAGTCCAACCCCCCCCAAAGCAGGAGACCCTACGCCATTTCTGACAGATGCCAGTTCAGCTTCTTCTTGAAAGCCTCCAGGGATGAAGCTCCCACAACTTCTGAAGGCAATTTCCGTTCCATGGGTTGATGGTTCTCACTGTCAGGAAATTCCTCCTTATTTCCAGGTTGAATCTCTCCTTGGTCAGTTTCCACCCATTCTTCCTTCTCTGGCCTTCAGGTGCCTTGGAGAACAGCCTGACCCCCTAACTCCTCTCTGGGGCAGCCCCTCCAATATTGGAAGATGCTCTCCTGTCTCCCCTGGTCCTTCTCTTCCCTAGACCAGCCATGCCCAGTTCCTACAACCATTCATTGTATCTTCCAGTCCCCTCATCACCCTGGTTGCTCTTCTCTGCGCTCTTTCCGGAGTCTCAACGTCTTTTTAAAGATGCACAAGGAGAGAAGGGACCTCGGACTAAAGAGAAACTTCATAACAGTGAGGACAATTAATCAGGGGAACAGAAGTTGCCTCCAGAGGTTGTGGGCGCTTCATCATAGGAGGCTTCTAAGAAAAGACTGGGTGGTCACTTGTCTGGGATGGTGTAGGATCCCCTGTTTGAGCAAGGGGTTGGACTAGAAGACCTCCGAGGTCCCTTCCAACTCTTTTTTTTTTCGGTTTAAAAGTTTTTATTTTCCATTTTGTCATTTTCATACACTCACATATATACTGTGCATAGCCGGGGCCATACAACATTAAACAATAATCACAGCAATTCCTCTTGTCAACAATTCCCCCCCAAAAATACAAACCCAATATACCTCTTCCCCTCTCCATACACCTCTTTCTTCCGCCCCCCTCTAACTTTCTATCTTCCCTCCATCATCCCCCTCTACCCTACTTCCCCTCCCCCTCTACCCTTCCTCTCTCCCGATCCACTCCCTCCCTTCCTTCTCACCCTCCCTCCCATCCTCTCTCCCGTCCCTCTCTACCCGTCTTTCTTCTATCCCACTCCTCCTCCCCTTGGTGTATTTCCACTATATGTCAGTGTACTTAACTTATCCTATTTTTACAGAGAAATTATAGAAAAACAGTATACATGTGAAGTCATATTACATTGGAATCTAGCCTAGTATATATCCCTCCCTCCCCCTCTCTCTCTCCCTCTCTCTCTCTCTCTCTCTCTCTCTCTCTCTCTCTCTCTCTCACCTTCTATATTTCTGCTCTCTTCTAGTTCTGTCCCATATTTCAAGTCTGGTTCGACATCATCAATCTGCAACTCCAGATTCTCAACAGTAAGTTTTCTTTGCCTGCATAGGGGCACCTCGGGACCCTTGGGCGAACGTGACACTGAAGGGTCCTTGGTGGTCTCTGAGCTTGGTGGTTTTCTTGCAGGCTTTTCATGACCCAACTAGGGAACATCATCAGTATTGAAAGGGAGCGGGGTATGTGAAGAGGAGGAGGAGGAGGAAAAAGGGGAAGGAGAAGGAAGAGGAGGAGGACTGTAGGATGCTTGGCACTCTCTGAGCTTGAATGTTCTTCTTGCAGACGTTTCATTACCATACTAGGAAACAATATCAATGTTAGAAGGGAGTGCGGTTTGCAGAGAGGAGGGGAAAGAAGAAAGGATGGATGGATGGATGGAGGGAGGGAGGGAGGGAGGGAAGGAAGGAGGGAGGGAAAGGAGGAGGGGCACTGTGGGGTCCTTGGTGCCCCCTGAGCTTGGTGGTTTTCTTGCAGACATTTCATGGCCCAACTAGGTAACATCATCAGTGCTAGGAGGGAGTGAGGTTTGCAGAGAGGAGGAGGAGGGGGACTGTGGGGTCCTTGGTGGCCTGTGAGCTGGGTTGTTTTCTTGCAGACGTTTCATGACCTAACTAGGTAACGTCATCAGTGCTAGAAGGGAGTGGAGTTTAGTGGGGCGGGGAGGACTGTAGGGTCCTTGGTGCTCTCTGAGCTGGGCTGTTCTTGCAAACTTTTCATTGCCAAACCAGGGAACACAATCAGCATTGGAAGGAAGTGGGGTGTGCAGAGAGGAGGAGCGGGGACGACAATTATGGGGTCCTTGACCCATCTGCCCCCCAGTTGGAAAGGGAAGGCAGAAATAACACAACAGCAACCGAGATGGAAGGGGCCTTGGAGGTCTGAGGGAGCTGGATCTCCCATCCCGTGTAGGGCAAAAAGTGTGTGGAGGGGCCACGGCTGCCCCCTTCTCCTCAGTGGGGCGGGACAAGAGAAGGTGGCACAGGGAGATGAAGGGAAGGAATGGGGGGGCCCCACATTTAACCGTCTCCTTTGACCCCCACCCCCATTGCTTTCCCCCCTTCAGAATACTTCACCTTTGGGCTCTTGGGCAAAATCCACACCGCCCTCTCCACCATGCCGATCTCATCCGGGTATTTCTCTGAGCTGGATTTGAAGGTAGGTGACACGAATCGGTGGGCTCTTCCTCTTGGTCCTTAGGGGCTCCCCACCCCTCTCCCCACTGACGTCCCCCCACCCCTGGCTGAGAATCAAGCGCAATACTTATGCAGGACAAAGAAAAAGCTATACATAAAATTATATTTATATATCTTTCACCAGAAAGATTGGCAAAAAAAATGTTTAAAGATAAATCAACCAAGTGTTGGAAGTGTCACCAGACACCAGGATCATATCATACGTATGTGCAGAGGCCCAAAAAATATTGGGCAAAAATTTGCATGTGGTTGGAAAGGATGCAGCATATTGATTTAAAGCCGGAACTGTTTTCGTTGGGTTGAGAGCCGAGGTGGCGCAGTGGTTAAATGCAGCACTGCAGGCTACTTCAGCTGACTGCTATCTGCAGTTCGGCGGTTCAAATCTCACCGGCTCAAGGTTGACTCAGCCTTCCATCCTTCCGAGGTGGGAGAAATGAGGACCCGGATTGTTGTTGGGGGCGATATGCTGACTCTGTAAACCGCTTAGAGAGGGCTGAAAGCCCTATGAAGCGGTATATAAGTCTAACTGCTATTGCTATTGCTATTTTATCAGAGAAATGTAGTAAAGAAAATGTAGTGCATATTTAGTTTTTCATGTAATAACTGCAGCTAGAATTGTATTTGCACAAAACTGGAAGAAAAAACTCCCTCCGAGGGAAAGGTAATTAAAACAAATATTAGACTCTGCAGAAATGAACAGATGAAGGCTGGCAATGAAAGAGAAGGAAAAATCAGTGGCTTATAAGATACGGGGATATTTTTTATCCCTGAATAGAAAATGAATATAGACGAAAAGAAACAGAAAATTGAATAATTTGGGAGGGAAAAAAAACCCGTAGAATTATAGGGGAGGAGTTGAATGAAAAGGCAATTGAAATGTAAATGTAAAGACAAGATAAAAATAGATTTAAAACGATTTAACTGTTAAATATGATGGCACAAAGACTGTATCCATGTGACACACGGTAAGATTCATGATGGAAGAGAGGCGATGGGGAAATAAAAATAAAACTTAAAAATAAAATTATAGATAGATAGATAGATAGATAGATAGATAGATAGATAGATAGATAGATAGATAGATAGATAGATATAGATATATAGATATATAGATATATAGATATATAGATATATAGATATATAGATATATAGATATATAGATATATAGATATATAGATATATAGATATATAGATATAGATATATATAAAGCGAAGGCCTCGCACAATGATGAAAAATTGCTGGGGAAAATAAAAAGGCACAAAAACCCAACAATATGTAAGGTGTTGACAAAACCCCCAGAGGATGATTTCTGATTTTCTGTCTGCAGGAGAAGCCATTCCCAGGATTCTTCCTCAACTGGCTCCTTGGCCGTAAGTTCTTGGTGGTCTCCTCTCCCTTCCGCACCCAGGCCTCCCAAAGGAGTTGGACTACAAGTCCCATCCTTCCCAAGAAGCAAGCAGAGGGAGAGGAGAGGGAGCCCTCTCTTTCCCCCCCCCCCCCACACACAAAAAGCCTTTTATTGGGGGGGGGGTTAAAATGCTTTCTTTTTTCTGTCTGTCTTTTTATTTTTTTGTCTTTCTTTTTTCTGTCTCTTTCTTTCTTTTTCTTTCCTTTCTGTGTCTGTCCCTGTTTCTTTTTTCTGTCTCTTTCTGATTCTTTCTTTTTTCTGTCTGTCCTTTTTTTCTATTTTTCTCTGCGTCTGTTTCTGTCTTTATTTTTTCTTTCTTTCTTTTCTGTGTCTGTCCTTATTTCTCTTCTAATTCTTTCTTTTTTTCTGTCTCTTTCTATTTTTCTCTGTGTCTGTTTCTGTCTTTTTTTTCTGTCTCTCTTTCTCTCTCTTTGCTTTTTTTCTCTGTGTGTGTCCATCTTTTTTCTGTCTATTTCTCTTTCTCTTTCTTTCTTTCTTTCTTTCTTTCTTTCTTTCTCTGTGTGTTTCTTTTTTGTTTCTGTCTGTCTCTCTGTCTCTTTCACTTTCTTCTTCTTTTCTGTGTCTGTCTCCCTGTTTCTGTGACTCTGTTTCCTTCTTTTTTCTCTCTGTTTCTATCTGTCTGTTTCTCTCTCTCTCTTGCTGTCTCCAACTCTCTCTTTCTCTCTCTCAGTGCGTGCGTGTGTGTGTGTGACTGTGACCGCATGAAGAAGAGGGGCATGACCTCAACTGCAAGGAAGCAAACTGGCACCAAGTGCAGTTTACACAAGAGTGGTGCAAACACACCACCCAAGAGGTCTCCAGAACTGTGCGTGCCCCTTCATTCTGCACCACTCGCAGCTTCTGGATCCCCTTCAAGGGCAGCCCAACATACAGCACATTGCAGTAGTCCAACCCAGACATGACCAGGGCATGAACGACTGTCTTCCTTTCTCTGCAGATGCGAAGGTCAACCCGAAGGCTGAGTGAGATGCTCCAGGAAACCACCGGGGAGGTAAAAACACATAGAAAGGGAGCCTTGGGGTATCTTTGGAGCCAATGCGCTGATTCTATGCTCCCTCCCCTTGCTTGACAGTTGCATTTCCTTCCTGTAACTCCTGTGCTACGAGGGGCTTCTCTTTCACACACACCCCTCCCCAATTGCTTTTCTCTGCCCCAGAGGCCGCCCACCCTGGATGCCCGACTCCTGAGCATCGTCCAAGGGACGCCCTTCCCCAGGAGCCCGTCTGCGGAAGCCTCACGCCGCAAACATCCGGAGTGTCTTCCTCTCCCAGCTGTTCACGCTCTTTGCAAACCCACCTGGGAGACGATTATGCACCCCGGGGCGAAATAAACGCATGCATTAAAAACAAATGAATGAATTGCTTAAATGGGACGCCGTGATGGGTGAAAGCGCCTAACCCAGGGGGCCCCAAACGCCATTTCATTGGGGGCCACAGCAGGGTTGTGTTTGGCCTGGGAGGGAGGGGGGGGAGGATGGAGTGGGCGTGGCCAGGATGGGTGTGGCGAGCACTACGTCACCTGTGGGAGGGGGGGGGGCACTGTGGTGACCAAGTGCTCAGGCAGGACTTCCCTCAGAGCCCCCCTCCCTTTCATTATAAGCTTCCTTTTCTTCCTCTATTCCCTTCCCTCTCCATTCCCTTCCTTCCTTCTTTCCTTCCTCTATTTCCTTTCCTCTTCATTCTTTCTTCCTCCCCCTTTCCTTCCTTCCCTCTTCCTTCCCTTCCTTCTTTCCTTCCTCTATTTCCTTTCCTCTTCATTCTTTCTTCCTCCCCCTTTCCTTCCTTCCCTCTTCATTCCCTTCCTTCCTTCTTTCCTTCCTCTATTTCCTTTCCTCTTCATTCTTTCTTCCTCCCCCTTTCCTTCCTTCCCTCTCCATTCCCTTCCTTCCTTCTTTCCTTCCTCTATTTCCTTTCCTCTTCATTCTTTCTTCCTCCCCCTTTCCTTCCTTCCCTCTTCATTCCCTTCCTTCCTTCTTTCCTTCCTCTATTTCCTTTCCTCTTCATTCTTTCTTCCTCCCTTTGAGGGTCACAGGATCAACATACGGAGGGTTGGAAACCGACGGATTCACAAGCAGCGTCCTGGGGGGTCACGTGACCGTAACGATTTACGAGTTGTGTAAAAATTCCGAGCTCTGTTGCAGTCGTAAGTCGAGGACTCCCTGGGTCGTTCCTCCCAGTGCTGGAGGACAGGATGTGGCGTTAAATGGCAGCAAAAATCGAATAAGGAAATGGGTTTTTCGCAAAGATTGATTTATTTAGTCCGCTGCTCCCCATCCCAAACGCCGTGGATGAGTTCCAGCGGCTTCCACAACCACACCTCCCATCATCCTTGAAGAGCCAAAGGTTGGGCTGCCCAGCCTCGCTGGAGAGTTTTCCCCTGCTTGGGAGAGGAGAGCCCCCTGCCCCAAAGGGTCTCCACACAATGCACAACCTCCCAGATGTTGCGAGAGGAAGGTGGGCTGATTAAGCCCATCAGCTCTTCTCCCCAAAGTGTCTTGTTGTCCCTGAAGCCAACGGACGTAAGTCTGAGACGAAGGGGTGGGGGGAAGCGTCCGCTTGTGAACCATCCCTGGAAGAAAATGGGCAGGAACTCCCTTGCACGTCTGAATGCATCCTCTGACGGAGGAAAATATGGACTCCGGGTTCCCAAGGCTGTAGGTCCAGCCGCGCAGATCGTCCTTCAGGGCCTCTGCTTCGGATAACGACGGTTGGGGCGAACAGCCTCTCGCCAAGGGGCGCCAGGCCGGGTGCAGCCGCTGCTCACCGGTCCTTGGCTGCCCCTCGTTGTCTGGAGGGCGCCGAAAATCCTTCCCTTGCACCCGGGGATGCCCCACGGACGGCCTCTGCCGAGGATGAGCTGCCTCTGAGCGTGGTCGGGCAGAGGGGGATACCCTTCAGGGTCAGCGGGGAGGACGAGGAGATCTGGGAGGGGGAGGGAAGAAGGCGGAAGCGGTCAGCCACCAGGAGACGGGGAGTTCTAGTCCTGCCTTAGGCATGAAAGGCAGCTGGGTGACTTTGGGCCAATCACCAGGAGATGGAGAGTTCTAGTTTTGTCTTAGGCATGAAAGCTGTTTGGGAGACTTTGGGCCATTCACCAGGAGGCGGTGAGTTCTAGTTTTGTCTTAGGCATGAAAGGCAGCTGGGTGACTTTGTGCCAATGACCAGGAGATGGAGAGTTCTAGTTTTGCCTTAGGCATGAAAGGCAGCTGGGTGACTTTGGGCCAATCACCAGGAGACAGAGAGTTCTAGTCCCGCCTTAGGCATGAGAAGCAGCTGGGTGACTTTGTGCCAATGACCAGGAGATGGAGAGTTCTAGTTTTGCTTTAGGCATGAAAGCTGTTTGGGAGACTTTGGGCCATTCACCAGGAGGCGGTGAGTTCTAGTTTTGTCTTAGGCATGAAAGGCAGCTGGGTGACTTTGGGCCCACCACCAGGAGATGGAGAGTTCTAGTTTTGCCTTAGGCATGAAAGCCGGTTGGGAGACTTTGGGCCATTCACCAGGAGACAGGGAGTTCTAGTCCTGCCTTAGGCATGAAAGTCAGCTGGGTGACTTTGGGCCTACCACCAGGAGGCGGGGAATTCTAGTCCTGCCTTAGGCACGAAAGCTTGCAGGGTTTCCTGGGACCCCAGAGGGATTTCCTCGTGTGGCCGTGGCGGAGTAGTGGCCACGGGACTCACCTCCACCAGGACGTAATCTCCCGGTTGGGCTCGGACAGCTGACGGCCCCTCCGTCCCGTTCCTCATCTCCACGTCCGGAAAGATGACCTTGACGCCGCCGTCGTTCCTGCCCCACAGATCCAGAGGGGAGCGCTTGCTGGGCTGGGGGGGGGGGCGAAGAGATGGGGGGTCAGGGGGGGATGGAAACGGAGGTCAAGAGACCAGGCAGCCACAGCATGTTGGATGCTCCAGGGTGCATCCCACTGCACCCCACTGTTCCTGGGGCAGCCACTTGGGATTGGGGGGTGGGGGAGACAACTCACGATTGGGGGATTTTGTGCAGGGTCCATTTTGTTTTCTGAATGATAAAAGCTGAGATTTGGGAAGGTCCTGCCCCCCCTCCCCCCCCAATCAAAATCAAATTGAACAACTGGAAGCCTTGAGTCCTACCTGGAGATCTGTCTGTCTGTCTCTCTCTATCTGTCTGTCTGTCTGTCTGTCTAAAGAGAATGTTGGACATCTCTCTCTCTCTCCCTTTCTTTCTCATTCCCCCTTTCTCTCTCTCTTTCTCCCTCGTTCTCTTTTATTCTCTTTCTCATTCGTTCTCTTTCTCTCTTTTTCACTTTCTCTCTTTCTCTTTCTCTAATTTTTATTCTTTCTCTCCCTTTTTCATTCTCTATCATTCTCTATCATTCTCCCTATTTCATTCTATTTCCCTCTCTCTCTCTCTCTCTCTCTCTGTCTCCCTCTCATTCTCCCTCCCCCTTTCTCTCTTTCTCTTTCTCTCCCTCATTCTCTCTTTTATTCTCTCTCTCTTTTTCACTTACTTTCTCTCTCCCTCATTCTCTCTCTCCCTCATTCTATTTACTTCTCTCCTTCTCTCTCCCTGTTTCTCCATCTCTTTCTCTCTCTCCCTCCCTCCCTACATACCTATCTCTATCTCTAGAAAACGCTGGACAAGCATTTGTCAGGATGGTGTAAGGTTTCCTGCCTTCGGCTGCAGGGTGGACTAGAAGACCTTCAAGTCCCCTTCCGACCGTATCCTTATTCTCATCATCCCTATTCCTATTCCGTTTTATTATATTCTATTGCTATCCATCTCTCTCTTCCTCCCTCCCTACCTGTCTATCAGCTGTAGATATCCATCCATCCATCTTTCTTTTTCTTTTCCTAACCATCATCTCTATCACCTCTCTTCTCCTTCCTTCCTCCCTCTCTTCCCATCCATCATGTCAATCACCTCTCTCTCCTTCCTTCCTTCCTTCCTCCCTCCCTCCCTTTCTTCTCATCATCTCCAACCCCTTCCTCCCCCCCTCTCTCTCCCCCTACCTATCTACTGTATCTATCTATCCATCCATCCTTTTTCTTTTCCTTCCTTCCCATCATCTCTATCACCTCTTCTCCTTCCTTCCTTTTCTTCCCTCCCTCCCTTCCCATCCATCATGTCTATCACCTCTCCTTCCTTCCTTCTTTCCTTCCTTCCTTCCTCTCTCCCTCCCTCTCTTCCCATCCATCATCTCCAACCCCTCCCTCCCTCTCCCCTACTTATCTATCGGATCTATCGTATCTATCTACCCACCTATCTATCTATCCATCTATTCATCCATCCTTTTTCTTTTCCTTCCTTCCTTCCCATCATCTCTATTAACTCTTTCCTTCCTTTTCTTCCCTCCCCCCTTCCCATCCATCATGTCTATCACCTCTCTCTCCTTCCTTCCTTCTTTCTTTCCTTCCTCCCTCTCTTCCCATCCATCATCTCCAACCCCTCTCTCCCTCCCTCTCTCTCCCTCTCTCAAATTCCTGTGCCATTCCCTTCCCTCTCCCGAGTGACCCTGGAGGGGGCTCAGTGACCTCCAGGTGGGACCCCAGGCCTTCTCGTCTCCCCTCCTCACCTGCCCTGAAGCCCTGGGGACCCCCAGAAGCGTCGCCCCCTGACCAGCCAGAGCTGGCTAGCCCCAGGACCCCTACTCACCCCTTCCACCAGCACCACTTGTGTCTGGCCCACGGCTGCTGCGTGGAGGCGGGTGGCCTCTTCCCGGAAGACGGTGTTGAGCTCCTCCAGCCGACGGTTCTTCACTTCGGGAGGGACGTCGTCCAGCAGCCGGTGGAAGGCCCGCGTTTTCTGGGGAGCAGAGCGATGAAGAGCAGGAGGTCAGGACGAGTGAAGGCAGGAAGAGGTCAGGTTTCCCCCAAATGCCCTGATAGATTCATGAGCCTCGAGCCGAGTTTAGATAGATAGATAGATAGATAGATAGATAGATAGATAGATAGATAGATAGATAGATAGATAGATAGATAGATAGATAGATAGATAGGAAGGAAGGAAGGAAGGAAGGAAGGAAGGAAGGAAGGAAGGAAGGAAGGAAGATAGGAAGAAAGAAAGAACAATTCAGCTCACAGCTGCAACATGGGAACATCTAACAAAATGAAATTCAACATAGAGGAAAAATAAAGAACACTTAGGCAAGAAAAACCGAAGTACACATATAGACTGGGTGCAACCAGGCTTAATAGCAGGGACTCTGAGAGGGATTTTGGAGTCTTAGTGGACAACCAGCTAAATAGGAGCCAGCCGTGTGCAGCGCAGCCAAGAAAGCCAACACAATCCTCAGTTGCATTAACAGAGGGATTCAATCAAGATCAAGGGAGGTACTAAGACCACCCTATAAAGCCTTAGTAAGGCCACACCTAGAGTAGTGGATCCAATTTCAGTCACCACACTGTAAAAAGATGTTGAGACTCCAGAAAGAGTGCAGAGAAGAGCAACCAGGATGAGGAGGAGGCTCGAGGCTAAAACATACGAAGAACTGTTGCAGGAACTGGGCCTGGCTAGTCTAGTGAAGAGAAGGACCAGGGGAGACACGATAGAAATCTTCCAATATTGGAGGGGCTGCCACAGAGAGGAGGAAGGGGGTCAAGCTATTTTCCAAAGCCCCCGAAGGCCAGACAAGGAATCATGGATGGAAACTGACCAAGGAGAGATTCAACCTGGAAATAAGGAGGAATTTCCCGACAGTGAGGACAATCAACCGATGGAAGAGAAGTTGCCTTCAGAAGTTGTGGGAGCTTCATCCCTGGAGGCTTTCAAGAAGAGACTGGAATGGTTTCAGAAATGGTATAGGGTCTCCTGCTTGGGAGGGGGGTTGGACTAGATGACCTCCAAGGTCCTTTCCAACTCTGTTATTCTCTTAATGGGCACACCTGCCACAGATGCGAATCAGCCCCTGAGGTGCCCCAGGCCTCACCTGTCGCTGGCTGTAGGCGAAGATATAGGCGAAGTTGTAGCCGACCTCATGGAGGAGCGAGACCGTCTGCAGATGATCGGCCTCCGTCTCCCCACAGAATCCAACGATGAAGTCGCTGGTCAGTGTTGCCCCTGCAAAACAGGGATTCCATTTTCAGAGAGTCCTCGTTTAGCGACCATTTGGAGTTACGGCGAATCCCCCGCCCCCCAAAAGGTACTTTTAACCCCATTTCCAAGTTCACCCAACCGCATCTTTTAAGTTGGACTTAAAAGAAAAATGGCTGAGTTCATACATTACACCAGGCAACTGGGGAAATGTTTAGCTGAAGAAAATCTACCTGCTAAATGTCGGAAGTGTAATCAGATACCAGGTGGTTCATATGCTCCTATGTGGTGGAAATGCCCAAAGGCCAAAAAAATACTGGACTAAAACACATACTGTATTTTTCAGAGTATAAGACGCACCAAGATTTGGAAGAGGTTAATTTTTTAAAAAGGTTTTTGCATTCTGCGGGCCTCCCAAACCTTCTGCACGCCTCGTTTTTTGTGAAAAACAGGGGTACGCAGAGAGTTTGAGAGGCCTGTGCTCCGGGGGGGGGGGGGCAAAAACAAATAAAAAATGGCCCATTTTGCAATTGTTTTTGCCCTCCCCAGCCCCCAGGAGCACTTTGCAATCCTCCCAAACCCTCTGCACGTCCATTTTTGCGGGGTTTCAGGAGGGCAAATATATTCAGTGTATAAGACGCACCCAGATTATCACCCTTTTTTTCGGGGGGAGGGGTGCGTCTTATACTCCGAACAATACAGTACTAGGTTAGAAAAAATGACAAAAGCAACATGATATGTTTATTAAGATTATTAGTACGATTATCGTTGTATCTCTACTTAAGCTGCAGACAACACGCTGTTCAGATAGATATGGAATTTTCTATGTTTTAAACAAAAAAATGTATCAATAAAACATACATTCAAATAACGTAATTTGAGTCTGGAAGCCATCGGAAAGCATAAATGAGACATTCACCTGGTAAATAATCACGGAGACGGTATACAAGCTCCAGGTATGATTCCCGGGTGTACCTGGAAGGATGAGAATGTGGATGTCAGGCCCGAAACCAAGAGTGACACAGGGATTCTTTCAAACTGTGTTCTCTACCTGCAGACAGAATCTTGCCAGGCTGAAGACTCTTCGCTCTGCATATAAACTCTGGGAACTGTTGAGGAGGGACTGTCTTCCTCCTCTTTCTCTCACACACAGACTGCTATCTCTTGCTCCTCTGCAATGCCCCCCCTCCCTCTTAGGATGCCACCTCCTAACCATATTCCATCACATCATGTGTAGACTCCCTCCCCTGGGGACTTCAACTCCCAGAATTCCTCAGTCGCCCTGTCTCAGGCCCCCAAACCAAGAGGGACACGTGGTGATTCTTCCAAGCTGAGTGTTGTTTCACATCTACAGACAGAATCTTGCCAGACTGAAGACTCTACTAGAGCCGAGGTGGCGCAGTGGTTAGGGTGCAGTACTGCAGGCCACTTCAGCTGACTGCTATCTGCAGTTCGGCGGTTCTAATCTCACCGGCTCAGGGTTGACTCAGCCTTCCGTCCTTCCGAGGTGGGTGAAATGAGGACCCGGATTGTTGTTGGGGGCAATATGCTGACTCTGTAAACGGCTTAGAGGGGGCTGAAAGCCCTATGAAGCGGTATATAAGTCTATTGCTATTGCTATTGCTACTATCTGAATCCACAATATACTCTGGGAATTATTAGGGAGAGGCTGTCTTCACTCTCTCTCTCACACACACACACATAACATCTGGCCTGAGTTGCCTCTTCTTCCTCTGGAAACTGACTTCTCCCTCCTGGGAGATCCGTTTCCTCACCACATCCTATCCAGGGGGCAAAATTAGGCAGCCTCAAATCCTCTCCAAACACATAGATCCACGTGCTGAAGTGGGATAGGTCCCACTTCATGGGGAACCAATGGCACACGTGCCACGCGGAGCCATATTTGATGGCACACCAGCTGTCAGCTCCGGCACGCATGTGCGCGACGGCCACCTGATTTTCAGCCTTCCAGAGAGCTGGGGGAGGCTGGGGAGGGCAAAAACCACCAACAGGCCAACTGGAAGTTCGGAAAAAACCCGTTTCTGGCTTCCGGAGGGCCTCCATGGGGCCCGGGGGGGGGGCCGTTTTCACCCTCCCCAGGCTTTAGGAAAGGCTCCGGAGCCTTTGGTGGGGTTGCATGCACATGCACACGGGCGGGCGGGGGATTGAGTGGGCACATGTGCCTGCGCGATAGCACACGTGCGCAATTTTGGCACGCCGTAAGAAAAAGGTTGGCCGCCACTGGGAATGGGTGTTCTGCTTTGCACTGCAAACCAGAATCTACGTCAACTGGTGGAATCCATTGTTGGAATGTATTTTTTTAAAATTTTATTTTATCAATTTCATATATACATTCACAATTATATGATCTCATAACTGTTATTAATAATATGTATTTATAACAATTTTTCCCCTACAGTTGACAATATACTTGAAGATTGCTTTCTTACCATCCCATAGATCCATCTTATCTTACAACGGTCCTACTTCTTCTTCCCTCCCTCCCTCTTTCCTTCCCTCGTTTCTTCTCTCCTTCCTTCCCTCCTTCCTTCCCTCCCTCCTTTCTTCTCCTTTCCTCCTTCCTTTCCCCCTTCCTTCTCTCCTACATTCCCTCCTTCCTTCCCTCCTTTCTTCTCTCCTTCCTTCCCTCCTTGCTTCCCTCCCTCCTTCCTACCCCCTTTTTTCTCTTTCTTCTCTCCTTCCTTCCTTCCTTCCTCCTTTCCCTTCTCTCCTTTCTATGCAACAACTACAGCAACCTTTGGCCAGTAGATGGCGGTATTTACATGTCTGGATCCATGGTATGTACCCTGGTCCAGTGGTCGGCAACAAGCGGCTCTTTGGCCCCTCTCCTGCGGCTCCCTGCTGAACCCGATTGCACAATCTGCTCTCCGCCCCGAGAAGGCACGAGCCTCTCGCCTGCTTTTGCCATTCAGCGTCCTTCGCAGGCAACTCAGTGTCGGGAAGAGCTCCAGCCCTTTTCTCGCGCTCCAATTTCCAATTTTTCCAATTTTAATAAATTTGTATGCCGCCCAATCCTGAAGGACTCCCGGTGGCTTACATAAAAAGTTTAAAAAGTATTTAAAAAGTTTAAAATACAAGACGGAAACGAATTAAAAGGTCACAACATGCACTCGATCTTAATGGGGCTGAAGGGCAATCAAGATCAACAGCCCCAGGCCTGCCTCCTGAAGGCTCCGGAGGGCTAAAACCGGCCCTATGAGCAAACCAGAAGTCCGTCCCCGAACTTCCGGTTTGCCGGTAGGGCTGGTTTTTTTGCACTCTGGAGGGTTCAGGGAAGCTCCTGAAGTCTCCGGAAGGCAAAAAATGGCCTCAAAAGAAGGCCGAAATCAGCTGGCCAGCGCATGTAACGCCTCGCGTGCCCGGACAAATGGCACGCGTGCCACAGGTTCGCCATCACGGTTCTAGTGTTTCCTGTTACTGTTATATAGTTGAGCAGTAAAGCACATGGTGACTGTGCTCTTTGCTCTGATCCGAATTTCCTCAACGTTTTAGCGGAATGGGCTGCTGAAAGGAGGGTATCACATCGCTACAGGTTTTCAAGGTGCATAACGGCCCCTGCAGACACTCACGTACACACAAACACACATCTCACCCCCTCTTCATGGCCTCCAGGACACGGGAGCTGCCGCTTTGGGCGGGAAGATGCACCTGTTTGCAGATATTGTGTCTTTCCCGCATGACCTCGAAGACCTGCGAAAGGCAAAGAGGTTGTCATCGGCACCCGGCTGCTGTCTGTCGGCGAGGAGGAGATAAGCGGGGGGCCCAACCCACCTCATCCGGGAAGTCTTTGGGGTGCGGAGAAGTGAAGCGGATCCTCATCTCTGGGTCCACGGCCGCCACTCGGTCCAGAAGCTCTGCAAAACGCAGCCCCCCTTTTTTGGCTTTGTAGACGGTCCGGAATCCTTGTCTGAGCTCAGGGGATGCCAAGGAGAGGAATTGGACCTCGGAGGTGTCCCGGTAACTGTTGACGTTCTGGCCCAAAAGGGTCACTTCCTTCACACCCTACGGGGAGAGAAGAGATGGGGAGATGCTTGTCCATTGCTTCCTGTTTATGACCACTGCTGTGTCCCAAGTTCAATGGGGAAGACAGATTCACTGCCCGCTTACCAATTGCAGTGATTCACTTAACAACTGCGGCAAGAAAGGTTGCAAAAGGGGAGCAAAACCACTTAACAAATGTCTCACTGAACAACGGAAATGTTGGGCTCATTTGTGACCATTGAGTACTACCTGGACTGCAGGCTAAGCCACTGCTCACTGCCAGCAGTTTGATTCTCACCAGCTCAAAGTTGACTCAACCTTCCCTCCTTCCGAGGTCAGTAAAATGAGGACCCAGATTGTTGGGGGCAAGAGGCTCTGTCTGTCTGTCTATCATCTCTCTCTCTCTCTCTCTTTTATGCTATCTCTCTATCTATTTCTATATCTATATCTGTCTGTCTATGAAGTTTATCTGTCTGTCTATCTATCATCTGTCTATCATCTGAGTCTGTCTTTCTGTCTGTCTGTCTCTCTCTTTTATGCTCTCTCTATTTCTATATCTATATCTGTCTGTCTATGCAGTCTATCTATCATCTATCTATCTATCTTCTATCTATCATCTATCTGTCTCTCTCTCTTTTATGCTCTCTCTATTTCTATATCTATATCTGTCTGTCTGTCTATGCAGTCTGTCTATCTATCTTCTATCTATCATCTATCTGTCTCTCTCTCTTTTATGCTACCTATCTCTATCTATTTCTATATCTGTATCACTCTGTCTTTCTATGAAGTTTATCTGTCTGTCTGTCATCTGTCTATCTATCATCTATCTATGAGTCTGTCTGTCTGTCTGTCTGTCTGTCTATCTATCTATCTATCTATCATCTATCTATCTATCTATCTATCTATCTATCATCTATCTATCTATCTATCTATCTATCTATCTATCTATCTATCTATCTATCTATCTATCTATCTATCTATCTATCTATCTATTTTATCTATCTATCTATCATCTCCCTACCTACCTACCCATCATCTGTATCACCTGCCTGCCTGCGAACTCAGAGACCTGAAGTCCACCCATTTGAAAGCATAGCCGGCTGGAGAATTCTGGGAGTTGAAGTCCACAAGCCTTAAAGTTTCAAGGTTGGACACCCCTGGTATATGGTCTCCTGCTTGAGCAGGGGGGGTTGGACTAGAAGACCTCCAAGGTCCCTTCCAACTCTTCTGTTCCTCTATTCTGGATTCCCCCATCGCCCAGAAGGGGCTGAGAGGAACCTCTCCCCACCTTGGGCCAGACTCATCAGGCCTGGTCAAAGGCCTCTTACCTGGTCTGAGAGCATCTGTACCTCCTGGAGAATGGAGGCCAAGGGCCGGCTCCGTTCCCGCCCACGCGTGAAGGGGACGATGCAGTAGCTACACATGTTGTCACAGCCACGCATGATGGACCTGGGGAGAGAGAAAGCAATTCCCAGAGAGCATGAATGGCTTTTTCAAGAGGCAACTGGACTTTCTGGGTCTTTTTTCTGAAGCCGTTTCGCTTCTCATCCAAGAAGCTTCTTCAACTCTGACTGGATTTGGAGGGGGGGCAGGGAGAGATGGAAGGATTTATATGCAGCTGTCTGCAAAGGACGCAGACTCATCTCCCAACACAGCCTGTGACTGTGCTCAACGGTGAAGGGACTCGGGTTAGAAAACATCCTGCAGCAAGCACAGCTTCGCCACCACAGGTCATTTCAGCAGTTCCAAGAAGGCCCCACCCCCATTTGCACCACTCAGGTGACCCTGAGGACAGAGATAAACCTCCAGGTGGCCTCAACGTCCCTCTCAAAGGATGCAAACGACCAGCTTTGTCTGCAAGGAGCATCAATCCTTCCCTTCACCCTCCAGTCAGAGCTGAAGAAGCTTCTTGGATGAGAAGCAAAATGTCTTTGAGGGGGGGGGGGAAACTCCAAGAAACTCCAGCTGTCTTTTGGAAAACCACCTCTGGAACAACCATGGCCCGGACGATGGAGAATCTCCATAGACAAGATGCAGAACTGCAGAATTTATTTGGTTTTTTTGCAAAAGGAGATCAGCACCAGGCATGCTAGACCTTATCAGGAGCACAAATGGAACTATTAAAGCATTTTTATTCCAGTAATACTCTCTCTCATATCTCTTTCTATCTACATCTAACTATCTAGCTCTATTTATCATTATTTAGCTGTCTAGCTATCTGGCGAGCTTCATCCATTTAGCTATCAACTCTATCAACGTAATCTCATCTAATCTATGTATGTCAATCTATCATAGCTAACTCTCTGGTTATCATGTATCATATCTATCTATCTATCCATCCATCCATCCATCCATCCATCCATCCATCCATCCATCCATCCATCCATTCCTAATCTAATCTATGTATGTCAATCTATCACAGCTAGCTCTCTGGTTATCATGTATCTATCATATCTATCTATCTATCTATCCATCCATCCATCCCTAATCTAATCTATGTATGTCAATCTTAGCTAGCTCTCTGGTTATCATGTATCTATCATATCTACCTATCTACCTATCTACCTATCTACCTACCTACCTATCCATCCATCCATCCATCCATCCATCCATCCATCCATCCATCCATCCATCCCTAATCTAATCTATGTATGTCAATCTATCATAGCTAGCTCTCTGGTTATCATGTATATCTATCTATCTATCTATCTATCTATCTATCTATCTATCTATCTATCTATCTATCTATCTATCTATCCCTCCCTCCCTCCCTCCCTAATCTAATCTATGTATGTCAATCTATCATAGCTAACTCTCTGGTTATCATATCTATCTATCTATCTATCTATCTATCTATCTATCTATCTATCTATCTATCTATCTATCTATCTATCTATCCCTCCCTCCCTCCCTCCCTCCCTCCATCCCTAATCTAATCTATGTATGTCAATCTATCATAGCTAACTCTCTGGTTATCATATCTATTATCATCTATCCATCCATCCATCCATCCATCCATCCATCCCTAATCTAATTATGTATGTCAATCTGTCATAGCTAGCTCTCTGGTTATCATGTATCTATCTCTATCTATCTATCTATCTATCTATCTATCTATCTATCTATCTATCTATCTATCTATCTATCCTCCCTCCCTCCCTCCCTCCCTCCCTCCCTCCATCCCTAATCTAATCTATGTATGTCAATCTATCATAGCTAACTCTCTGGTTATCATATCTATTATCATCTATCCATCCATCCATCCATCCATCCATCCATCCATCCATCCATCCATCCCTAATCTAATTATGTATGTCAATCTGTCATAGCTAGCTCTCTGGTTATCATGTATCTATCATTATCTATCTATCTATCTATCTATCTATCTATCTATCTATCTATCTATCTATCTATCTATCTATCCCTCCCTCCCTCCCTCCCTCCCTCCCTCCCTCCCTCCTCCCTCTCTCCTTAATCTAATCTAGCTATGTCAATCTATCATAGCTAGTTACCTAGTTATCATCTATCTACCGTGTTTCCCCAAAAATAAGACAGGGTCTTATTTTCTTTTGACCCCCAAAATAAGCGCTTGGCCTTATTTTTGGGGGGGTGGGGGGGTCTTACTATTTTTGAAGTGCAGGAGTCAGCGAGCGTGGTCACCTCAGGGCTGCTGCTGCGTTGCAATATTTTCAGGGGAGGGCTTATTTTAGCCCATGCGCTCAAAAGCCCAATTAGGCTTATAATCCGGGGAGGTCTTATTTTTCAGGGAAACAGGGTACTTATCACCTTTCTAGCCGTCTCTCCAAGGGAAATAGATGGGCAGCTTAAAAATATGAACTATACATGAGTCAATCGATTAATCAATCAATCAGTGTTCACCTAACCCTCACCCAGAGCCCTTCCCCCAAGGAAGATGGGTGGTGGTTAGGAAACATGAACTATGTATATATTGATCAATGAACCAACCAATCGATCAATCAATCCCGGACATTTTCCACCTTCCTGGCTCCCAGGTTGGGTCAAAGCAGCAAAAAAAACAGGTTCCCCCTTACACGAAGGCTGTGGTGGCGCCAGGGCTGAGGTGGACAGGCAGAATGTCTGCGTAGGTCTCGTCCAGAGAGAGCAGGACGTTGGCTGCCTGCTGGCCGGATTCCGCCACCGCCAAGAGCCGGGGCAGGTCCCGGTAAGCGTCTGGGCCGGCTACAATGTCGACCAATTTCTCCTCGTCCAAAATCTTCTCCTTCAGCCGCTCGGCCATGCAGCCTGCAAGGAGAGGCAGAAGGGTGAGCCGAAGAGAAGGACACGAAACCTTCATCCGAAGACGCCACGCGATTTCTCCTCCCAGCCACAGATTTTACAGGTTCATTTTTTTTTTAATAAAAATAGTTTCCATGAAACATTTTTACCTTTTAAAAACAAAAAAAGAGAGACACAACAAAGAAAAAAAAAACGAGATAAACTTAACCATATAAAATACCGTATTTTTTTGGAGTATAAGACGCACCTTTTTTCCTCAAAAAAGAGGCTGAAAATCTGGGTGCATCTTATACACAGAATACAGCATTTTTTTGCCTCCCGAAACCACGCCCCTTTCACCAAAATGGCCATGCATAGCCTTAGGGAGGCCTTCAGAGAGCTCCTGGGGGCTGGGGAGGGCAGAAATGAGCAATAAATGAGCCATTCCCCCCCCCGCCCCCAGAAGCTCTCTGAAAGCCTCCTATGCATGCAATTTTTTTGACAAAAAACGGGCCTGTTTTTGCAAAAAATGGGCCAATTTTTGTTTGTCCCCCCCCCTTAGCACTCTGCAAGCCCCACCCCCAAAGCTATTCATGCTTTAAAAAAAAAACGGGCCAGTTTTCACAAAAAACGGGCCGTTTGGGGAGGTTTGCAGAGTGCAAAAACTTTTTTTTTCCTTTTGGAAAGCTCTTTAACTAATTGAAGAGAATTAGATTGATCAAGTGCTGTGCCAGCAGAAACACCTACCTGTCTACTGTATTTCTCTCTCTCTCAATATTTCTCTCTCTCTCTATCCCTTTACCTACCTACCTACACACACACTCACTCTCTCTACCTAGCTACTGTATTTCTCTCTCTCTCTTTCTCTCTCTCTCTATCCCTCACCCAGCTGGCTTTCATGGGCTAAAGCAGAACTAGAACTCACCGTCTCCTGATGATTGGCCTAAAATCCAGCCAGCTGGGAACTAGAGCTCACTGCCTCCTAGCAATTGGCCCAAAGTCACCTAGCCAGCTTTCATGGCTGGGGCAGGGCTAGAACTCCCGGTCACCCAGTTCTTATAGCCTGGTGCCTTCACCACTGACCTGGGATATCGAGGTGAGGCCCCTTCTAACTATGGGCAGCTCCAGCTTTCGAAAGACTTGGCCTAACCACCCATCCCAGTCCTAAGTTCCCAACCCAGAGGAGAAAACAACCTCCCCAAAAATGGGAAATTCACCTACCTGATTTCCAGATAGCAATAGCAATAGCAGTTAGACTTATATACCGCTTCATAGGGCTTTCAGCCCCCTCTAAGCGGTTTACAGAGTCAGCATATCGCCCCCAACAACAATCCGGGTCCTCATTTCACCCACTTCGGAAGGATGGAAGGCTGAGTCGAGATGACACAGTGGTTAAATGCAGCACTGCAGGCTACTTCAGCTGACTGCAGTTCAGCAGTTCGGCTGTTCAAATCTCACCGGCTCAGGGTTGACTCAGCCTTCCATCCTTCCGAGGTGGGTAAAATGAGGACCCGGATTGTTGTTGGGGGCGATATGCTGACTCTGGTAAACCGCTTAGAGAGGGCTGAAAGCCCTATGAAGCGGTATATAAGTCTAACTGCTATTGCTATTGTGTGTGTAGTGGAAGTGTTGGGGTGAAGAGAGAGGGAGAGAAAGAGAAAGAGAGAGAAAGTCACAGGAAGGCTGAAAGAAAGAAGAAAAGGAAGGAAGGGAGGAGGGAAGGAGGAAATGAGAAGGGAATGAGAAAGGAATAAGAGGAAGGGAGGAAGAGAGCCAAGGTGGCACAGTGGTTAAATGCAGTACTGCAGGCTACTTCAGCTGACTGCAGTTCTGCAGTTCGGCGGTTCAAATCTCACCGGCTCAGGGTTGACTCAGCCTTCCATCCTTCCGAGGTGGGGGAAATGAGGACCTGGATGGTTGTTGGGGGCGATATGCTGACTCTGTAAACTGCTTAGAGAGGGCTGAAAGCCCTATGAAGCGGTATATAAGTCTAACTCCTATTGCTATTGCTATTGAGTCAACCCTGAGCCGGTGAGATTTGAACAGCCGAACTGCAGAACTGCAGTCAGCTGAAGTAGACTGCAGTGCTGCATTTAACCACTGTGCCACCTCGGCTCCATGCTCCCACTCCAAGCACCCAGGTGGTCTCCCTTCCCGTAAGACCCTTTGCTATGAGCCTTCCTATTACCTAAGATCCCGATCTGCAGAGACCTCCGCGAACGATGCCGTTTCGTCTTCAGAGTTTTGAACACGCGCAGCCGATTCCAGACCGTCTGCTCGGCCTTCTCCCTGCCAAGCAACGAAACACGGATGAAACTTTGACCAGGCCTGAAGAGTCACTCAAAACTCTGCTCGAGGTAGAAGAAGAGGCCCTGTGTGCTTCCCAGCCCCTTCTGGGAAGTGGGGAATCCAGAACAGAAGAATTGGAAGGGACCTTGGAGGTCTTCTAGTCCACTCCTGTTTAAGTAGGAAACCCCAAGTACCATTTCAGATAAATGGCTGTCCAGTCTCTTTTTAAAAACTTCCAGTGATGGAGCATTCACAACTTCTAGAGGCAACTTCTCTTCCACTGGTTTATTGTCCTCACTGTTAGGAAATTCCTCCTTGATTTTCAGTTTGATTTCTCTTTAATAGGTTTCCATCCCTTACTTCTTGTCCTGCCTTCAGGTGCTTTGGAGAATAGGTTGAAACCCCCCCCCCCATCTCTTCTTTGGCGCAACTCCTCAAATGTTGAAAGGCTGCTATCCTTTTCAATAGATAGAATAGAATAAGAGACTTGGAAGGGACCTTGGAGATCTTCTAGTCCAACCCCCTGCCTAGGCAGGAAACCCCATACCATTTCAGACAAATGGCTATCCAACATCTTCTTAAAGACTTCCAGTGTTGCAGCATTCACAACTTCTGGAGGCAACTTCTGTTCCACTGATTAATTGTTCTCACTGTCAGGAAATTTCTCCTCAGTTCTAAGTTGCGTCTCTCCTTGATTTAGTTCCCACCCATTGCTTCTTGTTCCACCCTCAGGTGCCTTGGAGAATAGCTTGACCCCCTTTTCTTGTGGCAACCCCTGAGATATTGGAAGACTTCCATCATGTCTCCCCTAGTCCTTCTTTTCATTCAACTAGACATACTCAATTCCTGCAACCGTTCTTCATATGTTTTTAGCCTCCGGTCCCCTCATCATCTTTGATGGTAAAGTCCATGTTCTAAAAGGGTCACAGCTCAGGGGCGCCTGGGGTTTCTTCCCCCCTTTCAGAGACCCCCCCCCAAAGACAGGCCCACAGGAAGGCGTCAACCATCTAAACCAAATCACAAGGTTGTGTGGATAAGGATCCATAAACCAATTAAGGCTGTAACCTTTTCATAAGGGCAAATGAATTTTTGATTCATGGGTCCCGTCCATGCAACTCACACAGGGGGTTGTGACTGAACTGATTTTTCCATTTGGGGGGGGGGGGATTCCAACCCATCACACACACACACCCTCCCCAAAGGAGCTGTTTGCATAAAAATCAGAATCAGAAAGAAACAAGTAGCGACCAAAACTGGATGCAAATATTCCAAGTGTGGCCTTCCCAAGGCCTTGTAAAGTGGTATTAAGACATCACGTGATCTTGATTCTCTCCCTCTGTTTATGCAGCCTAGAACTGTGTTGGCTTTTTTGGCAACTGCTGCACACGGCTGGCTCCTATTTAAGTGGTTCTCCACTAGTAAATGGTGCTGCACATTGCAGTTATTTCCAAATCCAAACAAATCAGCAAACTCTCTTACCTGATGGAACATGTGACAAGCAAAACCACGTCAGCCTGAAACAGAGGAGGGAGGGGGGAGAAAGAGCTGGAATTATTAAACCGGAACAGGGGGAGGAAGAAACATTTCTTCCTTCTGTGGGATCAAACCTTCCTTATCTATAGAGAGAGAGAAGACTTAAAAAGCTCAATTTGAGCAGAAAAAATGCAGCCTCCGGCATTCAGGCTTCACTCAGAAAAAGGGAGGCAGAATCTGCTGCTCCAAAAGCTTCAATTTTATTGACACAACATTAATAACCATTAATGCAGGGGGGCCAAACCTGGGAACTTTAAGACTTGTGGCTGGGGAATTCTGGAATTGAAGTCCACAAGTCTTAAAAGTTCCCACGTTTGGACACTCCTACGTTAATTGAATTTGGGTCAGCGTGGAAGAGACAGGACTGTTGTGTCACAAGACACAATGTGACTGTCGGGATGTTGGACCGAAGAGTGGGGGGTAGTTGGTGCTGAGTTTGGTTGGGTTTTTTTTGCAGACGTTTCATTACCAAACTTAGGAACATCATCAATGCTAGAAGGGAGTGGGGAGGAAGAGGACTGAGGGGTCCCTGGGGCTCTCTGAGCTTAAGTTGTTTTCTTGCAAATGTTTCATTAGCCAACCAGGGAATGTGATCAGTGCTCAGAGGAGGAGGAGGAGGAGGAGGAGGAGGAGGAGGAGGGGGAGGAGGAGGAGGAGGAGGAGGAGGAGGAGGAGAAGAAGAAGAAGAATATAGCAATAGCAGTTAGACTTATATACCGCTTCATAGGGCTTTCAGCCCTCTCTAAGCGGTTTACAGAGTCAGCATATCGCCCCCAACAACAATCCGGGTCCTCATTTTACCCACCTCGGAAGGATGGAAGGCTGAGTCAACCCTGAGCCGGTGAGATTTGAACAGCCGAACTGCTGAACTGCAGTCAGCTGAAGTAGCCTGCAGTGCTGCACTCTAACCACTGCGCCACCTTGGCTCAGTGAAGAAGCAGGAGGAGGAGGAGAAAGAGAAGCAGGAGGAGGAGGAGGGAGAGGAGGGGAAGAGGAAGAGAAGCAGGAGGAG